>NW_026848363.1:0-242988 GCF_030435595.1 Desarmillaria tabescens | reverse complement strand
CTAACCCTAACCTAACCCTAACCCTAACCCTAACCCTAACCCTAACCCTAACCCTAACCCTAACCCTAACCCTAACCCTAACCCTAACCCTAACCCTAACCCTAACCCTAACCCTAACCCTAACCCTAACCCTAACCCTAACCCTAACCCTAACCCTAACCCTAAGTCCCGTTTAGCAACGCTAAGTAGTGTACGCAAGCACTACGATGATGCCATTCAGACCTTAATCGGTTTGTACATCTCGCGCGGCTATCCTAGCGAATTAGTATATCGCTGGACTAGAGAAAACTTTACAGAACGATGGAATAGTCGAATTCGGGTGACACCGAAGGAAACAGAGGATAACGGCGTTCTAGTACTTAAGTCGCAGTATAATACAGCTTGGGATTACTTCTCTGCACGAGAATTAGGAGATACAATTATGAATACCTGGCGGACTCGCATCGCATCGATCGAACGCCTGGGGACAGTTCCCCGAGATAGTGCCGTTCTCTACGGGCAGTATCCGGCTGGCAAGATCCCTTCCGAACTATGTTTGGAAGTAAGATCCCCGGCCGGGCCCTCGGAGATTCCCGACATTAGAAAAATAGGTATACTCAATCGACGAATGATCGTGTCCAAAAAACGGACACGTAACCTATTCGATATGACCAGTCTATGGAAAAAGATTGTACTCTCCCACCTCGACGAGGCCGAACTCGATTCGGATCATCAATCCTCGTCCGAGGAGTCAGTCGCTAGCATCGACTCCAACGATCGGACGGATATTAACCCGAATATCCTCGTCGAAATGTATAAAACCAAGATACCCGGTTCGCTTAGGTCGACGTAAGTCGCGGGCGGCGGGAGGCCAAGAGTAGTTCGTTATAGCAAGCACGCTATCGCTAAGACCCGCCTCGGCGGCGAGCGGTGCCAATTTAGTGTGGCTAGATCTAAAACTCTACCATTATTTCTTACGCCCTAGATTCGTGGAGAGTCTGCGGCCGGTAGAGGGCTAATACGACAAGGGCCGACTGGCCCCGAGGTAATGCTCGTTCTCTAAACGCAGCGGCTGTAACCAGACGCTCTTGTTAGTACTTCCCCTTCGCCGTCTTCCAACGGCTTACTCGGTACTCGTTTTATACATAATACAGGAAATTCTCGTCTGACTTCCTCGCTTAGTAACTTATTAATTATCGCATTCTTCGACGATAAATAGGCTGGTGTGTCCAGCTGGCGGGCTAACCCTAACCCTCTAGTAAGTTATAGTGTAGCAATACGCTGCGAATGCAACTTAAACGTTCTGATTAAACTATTTAGACGCTAACTCTAACCGAGTTAACCCGAACGCTAACCGGGCCTACGGCCCGAACCTTGGTTATCGGTCCGCTTAATAGCGAAATGACGCAGCCTCCTCGGAGGGCGGACCGTTTATCGGGAATCGACCCGCTCTTAGTACGCCTCGGCCGAAAGGGAGACCTCGGCTTCCGGTCCGAACACCGGTCGGCATTTCTCGGCCCGATCCGGCACATTAGTCATATGGTATGACTAATCGGATCATCGGTTAGTATTAGTCATTTAATCTTACTAATAAATAAAAGTGGTCCCACTTTTATTATTACTAATGTCGCGCCATAATGGCGTGATTTGTTGCAATTCGCTTAGCGAGCGCTGCTGGTCCAATAGCAATTGACCCGCATAGTCTTGGCTTGCGCGATTAACGGTCCCTGAAGAGCTTTAAAAGCGAAACAGGTCGGGTTGGCTAATCCCCATCCCCTGTTGGACCTGCATCGCTCTACAAGCAACGCAACAAAGCCTCGGTGAGTGCTTGCGTTGTCTACTACTTTTGCGAGCCTTCGGCTCGCACCCCCCTCCCAACGCGGCTTCGCCGCGAAGGTCGGGGGGCTAACCCTAACCCTAACGGTCCCTGAAGAGCTTTAAAAGCGAAACAGGTCGGGTTGGCTAATCCCCATCCCCTGTTGGACCTGCAATGCTCTACAAGCAAAGCAAACAAGCCTCGGTGAGTGCCGCTTTGCCTACCCCTCTTACGAGCCTCCGGCTCGTACCCCCCTCCCAACGCGGCTTCGCCGCGAAGGTCAGGGGGCTAACCCTAACCCAATCTTGCAGTGAGCTCGCCTCGTCGCCAGAGAGCGACGCGACGCGACGGAGGGTCATGGTAAGTGCCAAGTGGCAATCTTCCCGGACCTGCCAAATTGGGCATCGTACCCACGTGGCTGTTTGCCGTTTTTCTGCCGGTGATCTCGCGATGCAAGATCATGATGCGACGGCTCCCTCCCGGTGAGCAGCAAAGCACATGGCTCAGCGGAGATGTGGTCACGGTCCTGCACCCACGATAGGAGGGTGAACCTCCTTGAATAAGACGACGAGGGACTTGGCAATGGTCTACAACACTGCCATTGTTCCTCAAGAGGGTGGTGAAATCGTCTCCGGTGAACCGAACGCCCTGCAGACATGGCCCGTCGTTGTTTCGCGTTACTGGGGGAAGACGGAGAATCGACGACGGCGGCGAGTGAAGGACAAACGTGGGGACTGTAAAAATGGACCATGACGTGTCTTCCAGTCCTCCTGCTGCAATGTAAACCACAGCCGCGGTGCTAGGAATGCAGGAAAACAATCGTCGTTGGATTCTCAATCTGGAGTGCCACGAGAGGCGTTGAGTCGTCGAGGGGTAACGGCGAGCCTTGTAACAATTGGGGAGTATCTGCAACGTTGCTAGGAGGTTCCTACTTCACTGGGAATGAGAATATAACGATCCTAAGAGAACTTGTCAGCCATAGTAGTAAAAAAGAGTGAATTCACACACCAAGACACCAAATCGACCCCCACATCAATTTTGCAGTTCTACCGCCTCACAGGTACTGCCAAACCCATGCCAGGTACCACCTGACATCATCCCAAGGTCCTACTAGCTCGCCCGACCATCTCAGAGCGAGACGGCGGGAGCGAGGGCCATGGTTAGTGCGAAGTGGCAAATTACCTGGACCTGCCAATTTCAATTTGGGCACAGATCGCGTCACGTGGTACACTTTGCCGATCGTTGCCGGTGATTTCGTGATGTAACTGCAGTTATGCGTCTGCTCTCTCCTAGCCCGTTGAAATCTAGACGTTTGGAGAGACCGCGACAGCGGTGCTATACCACGCATGGGATGGGCCACCTCCTCGCACGAGGATGCCCGCATCACAGGTCATGGAGGTAGTGGTCTCGATGCGTGGTACAGTACCCAGACACGCAACGTCTACCTCCACCTGCATGCGTGCAAGCAAGAGTGGGATGCAGAGGTGTCATGCCGTGGTACTGTACCACCGTATGTGATCCATGAGTGACACGCTATCGATCTCACCAGCCGTTGGACGCTGCCCACCAGTACGGCGGTCTGGTACCCCACCCCCGTGAGTTCTGGGATGCGATCGCAGGTCAGTCTCACTCCTCTCACCCTCTCCTGGCCGTAGATTCTAACCCTATTCTAGGATTGCGGTCCTCTGATGACCGCCTGATGAGCAGAATCCGTACCGCCTAACCATTAAGTCAGTCCCCCCCCATAATAAAGTAAAATATTGACATTGGTCACGAACACGAGATTGCTGAAACAAACATTTGCTCATTTCAAACACCGTCCTTGTATCCAAAAACGAGTAGGTAAAACTACACAATCCACTATGGTTAGAGATGTACAAGTGAGTATAAAAAATCCATGCACGAGTCCTGAAAAGAAAGACAAGAACTAGGCAGCTCCAGGCGGAAGAGGCGAGGGCATGATAGCCCTAAAAGGATCCTCCTCGATGCTCGGCTCTCGAGAATGCCTACTCGCCTCACGTGGTGGTGGCCAGACCTCTTCACGGAACATGCTCCCCGAGTCACCACGGACGAGTGAAGCTGTCGAGTAATTCAAAGGTTCGGAAGGCGGAGGAGAGGGAGGCGGAACAGATCGAGGCACTGACACGGGCGCGTTCGGCAGATCCCGATACCTCGTTGTATCCTCAAACTCGTCGTCGAGCAGTCCAACGGCACCTGCGCCCTTGCCTTCCCGCCTGATGCGCTTGATAGTCTCCATGAACCCGATCCGCCGTTTCTGGGCGCGTTTGTAGATGAAGACGGCACCGAGAGCAAGAGCGGCGAGGACGACAGCGGCGGCGGTGACGCCAGCAATGAGGGCCGTGCGGTTGACGTTACTCGAGCCCGAATCGGAGGTGGCGAGCGACGTGGGCATGTTCGTGGTATACGTGGTGAGCTGGCCAGATATGGAGGTAACAATCGTGGTGAGAGAAGTCGTGCTTGAATCGGAGGAGGTCGTGGTGGTAGACGGCGAAGGGGTGGTGGTCTCTGTTTGGGAGGTGGTAGACGGCGCTGACGACGTGGTGGTGGTGGGTGGGAGTGATATCGTCGAGGTAATGGTGGCCACCGTGGACGTAGTAGACAGCGGTACAGAAGTCGTGGAGAACGTTGAGCTCGACGTCGACGTTGAAAAGGACGACTCGCTGCTGCTGCTAGTCGTTCTGGAAAAATGTCAGCTAAACTCGAAAGAAGATGCGTCAGCGACATACATGATTGCCGTCGATGACGTAGAGGAGATCGTCGAACTCTCCGACGTCAAGCTAGTCGACGAAGCACTCGTGCTTATGGATGTGCTCCCGCTTGTGTCGCTCGGTGGGGGTGTCGACGGCCCAGCACTTCCTCCTGAACCCGTGGCACTCGTATCAGGAAGAGCTGCTCCAGTACCATCCGTAGCCGAAACCTGTCCTGCGACTCCAGAATTTCCCTACATTTCATCAGCAAAAAATCTCCGTTGCATCTTTTCATCACGACGTACAGAGGTGGCTTGACCAGCGCTAGAGTCGCTAGCAGGGCCCTGACGAGGGCGCAGTTGGCGCTTAAGAGCCATTAATGTCGTATGGAATGATCGAGATGAGGCATGCACTAAGACAGCAAGGAGAAAAGGAGCGAAAGGAAGCGAAACAAGGAAAAGTTGAAGGCGTGCTGAGATCGAGTACTGCCACACGGCATTTGCCGAGACATACGTCATTCCGTAACCAGCCTTGCCTCGTGGGCCGTAACACACGAAGAGCGTTCAAAGCCAGAGTTGTCGTCACATCACCGTCGTATGCGCAATCGTCACTAGCTACGACATGAAGGACCAGGAGGAATAACCATATATGGGATGGCTAGAGAACCAGAGGAACAGGCGTAAGAGAAGGTATGATACCATGCATCATAACCGCCGGATATTGTGCTTCATCTCTATCCTTACAATAACATGTTATAATATGTTCCACTACCTCTTCAAAAGAGAACGTACTTTGACGAAGAGCCTACTAATCCGATGATATATTCTTCTTTAACCAATCCTTCAAATCATCCATCTCCTGCATGTCCACAGAATGTCCCATTCCTTCATAGACATAGTACGAAATTCCTCCAACTTCATCCGTACTATCCCTGAGCACGAATCCTGCGGCCTTCAGCGCATCCACGCACTTTCTGTTCGTTTGCAGGCCTATCACCTTGTCGTCCGTCCCATGCGCAATGAACATGGGTATATCCTTCGCATCTGGAGCTATGTTCTGCATATTATTAGCAGTGTACAAAAGCTCTCCGGTAGAAGACGCACTTCGACTAACTTCTCTGGAATCAACATCCTTCCGCTGAGCATCACTATGCCAGAGAGTTTCAAGTCCCTCTTGGTGGCGCCGATAAAAAGTGACATATTCGCTCCTTGGCTGAACCCGCCTAGTACAACCCTCTTCTCTCCCTCTTCTTGTGCTTGACGAACAATGTTACACAGTGGTTCTACTGATTCCAAGATCCCCTCCTCGTCATCTGGACCCAACCTACTGTCGTACCTTTGAAAACACTCAACTTAGAGCTTAGGCGATTGGTTCATAAGCAAGCGCCTACCAAGCTGGTACTACTCGTCCACCGAGACGAGTACTCGGTCGGAGGGAGCTAGAAATACATTACTTCGGTATCACTGTATAACAAGAAAGCAGAAGGAAACGTACGCCTGAGGCATCAACCACTTGATGTGATCCAATCCCGGATCAGTGGCAAGGTCTTCCGCGATAGTTTTCATCTCGTTGGCATTGCTTCCCAATCCCTGAACGTCGCGTCGCTTTCATGACTTGTTACGAAAATGAAGAAAAATAGTTCATACATGGATAAGAATCACGGTCGCGCTGTGATTGGACTTGGCTGGGATCGTAATGAACTCTGGGACTTGAGACATGTCTGAAAAGGGAAACTGATCAGCATAGGCCATCCGAATATGAAGCGGTAAGGACGTGCCAGTCAGAATAGAGAGCGAAGATCGTGGTTAATGAATAAGACGGATTAGATCACATGACGATCCCACAGCGGTATTTCTGTCGAGGTTGGAGGATCAACGTAACGCTCACACAGCATTCGAATCTAACCCAAAGTCGATATATTCTTTAGTACTTGTAAGCCCTCAATTATACAGCATAAATCATTCTAGCGCCTATATATAAATCCATGTTTTAGAGGAACTGAAGACTCGAATTTAAGCTTTGACCGTGATACATCCTTCAAGAAGCAAACGGAAAATCAATAGACGATCTCGCCAAGCATTACGGACTGCCCCTCAGTCAACGAACAGTACAATAAGAATGACCGACAATTTATCCGGTCAATCATCTGTCGGCCAAAGAAAGTAGCATACATTTCCCACCTGCGACTCGGAGTCTCGAAAGTCGTAAGATTACAACATAAAAAGATACATGATTGATCTACAACAACAGTAGCGTCACCAGATAAACTCATTACTACAACCGTCAAGTTTAATCTTACAAATTTTCCGTTCTCTTTAGGCCCAAGTACGCGGCCTACGAAAAAAAAAATTCAATGCGAGCGCGTCACATAAATTGAAGGGGCTTACCCAAAGAAACTACCGTCCGACACAGTCAACAGCGGCGTACCAGCGCTATCTGCATTACTAAATGGCACTGTGTTTCCCCACCACTTCTGCACCGTCGTCGCGCCAATATCTCCATTCCTCGGATACTGCAAGCAGAAAAAGATAACGACGGCCGAGACCGCCACACCCGAATCCATGGCGGCTGAAAGGACGTAGTTGTACTTGGCCCACCACGAAAAGTGGCGCCGGCGGATGACGTATTGGAAGATGAAGCCAACAATAGCCCAGGGCACGTAGTTGACGGCGCTGGCAGGAGGAATGGCGCCGGTCCCGCTGAAAATGACTGGGAAGCTAAGGAGAAGGTTAGAGGTCTTAGGAAAGTGTATGCGGAAAGGAAGAACGTACTTTACATAGCGGATAATGCTGTTAGGGCCACTTCAAGCTGATCAGGTAACTGATAACCGGGCAGGCGAATCCGATGAGGAAGAAGAATACCAGCGCTAACAAGAGATTAAGCAACGCCATTGGGATGTAAGCAACTCAACACACCGTAGTAGACCTGTCCCTGGGAGAACTGCCTCGCCGGCCCGATAACACCCCAGATAATACTAGCAGTCCCAAATACCTCCGTCGACGGACAGATAAAGCCATCTTTTTGAGCGGGATCGCACAAGTTCTCGATATTGGTGAACATCCACGCTTGGACGCCGAGCTGCGTCGTACCAGCAATGACGGTGGCAATAACCTGCGCCCAGAACATCGAGCGTGGGGGAATCTTCATGTAATGACCAAGCTTGAAGTCAGACGTGAACGTCAGAGCTATCGGTCGGTGGCTGTTAGTAGGCGGCCGATGGTCTAAAAGTTGCACGTACCTTGTGCCATGGTAATGTATCCCCACGTCTTGAACATCATCATTGCAACGGGGCGACCAGGGAGGGCGTATCCAATGATTAGCTCGGTAACGACATTCAACCCAACTTGCTGATTGGTGATAGCTTGGATCATTCCGATTGGAATGACGTAGACAAAAGAGATGACCAAAGCGAGAATAAAGAATTGTCTGCGCTATCCTCAGTATGGGGATGGAGCTAAACGAGGAAATGTGCATACACGGGGAATTTGGTATCCCAAACCTCAATAGAGATAACGCCAAATGCGAACATGGATACTAGAGTACCCATCAGCATGGCGATAACATCACGAGATGGAGAAAGAAGATTTACAGAATATGATAGCATACCACCACTCCGGCACCTGCGGATATTGTGACATGAGGCGTGCATGGATATCCGGTTGCTCGTGCATAGCTCGGCGTGCTTGTGTCCAGATTTGTTTTCGGAAGTACAAGCTAACCCACGCTTATCAGACTCGGCGTCAACAGCAGACCGACATTGAAAACGTACAAGGCATGTGTAATCGTGGCGGTGATACTCGCGAATGAGAGAACCGTAGGAGATGGCGAACGTCGTCGAAATGTACAGAGGGCTGTACGCCCTGTACGCCTCCATCATTGAATGTGGCGTCTGGGTTCACAATCTTGGTAACGTTCGTAAGTGCCGCCAAAATGATCATACGACCCTCGGGAAGAGATCCTGCCACAAGATCAGTTGGGGTAAAGTACTTCGAGACAGAATGAATACTCACGGCATGTACTTGCTGTCCCATGCGTTCGAGTACTAAACATATGGATCAGATCATGCACCAAAAAGGAAGAGAAGAATCCATACATAGAGCGCAGGAGTGAGGATCCCTAAGAATAGACATCATTAGGCCAACGGAAATAGAACGGGACGCAGGCGACACGCACAGAAAAATGCCACGAATCCGGCAAAGATGTTAGCTTCAGCCCACCAGGGCGTGGCAAGTGGAGACCCGATATATGCAATCTAAAAAGAACCGTGGTTGGAGCACATGCAAGAACATTACGAATCCGCAAGTACTGACCTGGGCCCAATCAAACGTGATGAGACTCATACCCATACCATGCACGTATCCAAACATCTGGTTCACTGGCACATTATCGGGAACGATCCAGCACACCCAGGAGAAGTAGCTGAGCGCTTGGAACAGATACCCAGGCAGAAAGTACCACGAGAAACCACCCAGGAAGGCGTAGAAGAAGAACCTCTCTCGGCTAATACCTCCGCGATTACCGATACCAGCGTAAGTCTGAGCATGCAAGGTGTTGAACAGCGCACAGGTGACCAAATTAGTCGGCCAAACTAAAACTAATTAGACGGGGTTCGAAGTTAAACTGAAAGATGCCGCATACTCATCGAAGGCGGTTGGACAAGGAAGCGACGGGCAATCCCCCCGATGGAGAAGCCGATAAGCTGGGTAGACATCACCACCATCCATTGATCTACAGACGCAACGTTAGCGAATGTATAGCATGTAATACACAATCTTACATCCAAAGTTGTACATCTGGTTATAATAAACCCTTTGAACAGCAACGATATCAGTGGCGTAGGCACTCCCATAGCCCACCGAAGCCATGATCGTAACCAACACCTGTCATTCCAGCATTAGCGAAGATTACCCAAATTGATCGCGAACGTACATGTTCTTTAATAGTAAACGGCCCGGGATTCAGCGACACACCAAGAACTTTCCAATTGGGTACGATCCTCGCCCAAGCCCTACCGATAGGGAAGACAAGCAACTGCGCAACGATACCAGTAACCGTGACGGAGGGATAACGGAAGAAAAAGAACTGGTTGAGACCCTGGATGTAAGAGCTGATTTAGAAAAGTCGAGCAGAAAGGAAGGGCCGTAGTGGAAGTACCGGAATGATGATGGCCCAGATCAATCCAAGCACCCACGACCGCAGCGTTGACGCAGGAATGGACGGGTCATCAGTGTTTGCCACCGCCGAACGGACTTCTGGGTACGGAGAGTCGTCCTCTGCACAACGTACATGGTAAGAGTGTTATCGACGAAGTAGGAGTTAGCTACTCACCCAACAGTCCGGCAATAGCGGCGTCCTTGTCGATATTGGGATCATCAAAGTCGGGAGAGCGATAGCTTCGAGAGCCTCAATGTCAGATGCAACAGCTTTCTCCGCATCGCGGGACGACACGCTATCGTGCTTTTCAGCCATGATGGGGAGAGTAAGGATGCCTGGGAGAAGGCCGTTAGAATACAGACCATTTTTGTACCCAGATGGAAGAATAGGTCCATATGCTATTGAAACGATAAGGGAAACGGGCACACCGGATTCGGAATCGGTGGTAACTCACGCCGAACGTTGACTGGACCTGGGTATTATCGTACCGACGCGAGCATATGGGCAGGAAGAAGTCCGCCATGTTTGCTTCTCTCTAGCACGTGCCTGTAAATTTCCTTCCGCTTGGTTTCGGACGTTCCAAGCAGAGAGGTAGTGTGTTCTTCCTTCTTTATTGCGTGGCGAGGTGTTTTCTGCGGTAGAAACACATGTGAATGCGATCAAGGCGCATGGGAGAATGGAACGTACACATGATCGTGGATGCAATGGACCAGATAGCTTGCCCAAATGGTACTCTCCCGCCATATCTTTCCTTCTTCAGGACATGAGACCTGACGTGCCACATTAACCACGAGGTCAAGCAATTTTGACTGTCACCCACCAATATGTAATATACTTCACGGGTGATCAACCCTTCCATGTGCTGCTGTCATGTTTGAATACATACAGGACTAGCAGCGTTAAGATGTTCACGGCCACAAGTGCGAATGGCGATGGGAAATACGATTGTGGCGCGGCATTCCTCATAGATGACGCTTCCACGCCATGATAGATGCCAAGGCGCCGCCAAGGACTGTTCGGAATCCAGGTCAATTTTGATGTTGGGGGTGAGATGCTTGAGCAGTTGACAGGCTTCCACTGGCGTAAACAGTCCAGAACGAACACGGAATGATACATCAATCAAACGATAAAGAGATCAAGAGGGAATAGGCAGGCCTATTCAGGTTCGAAGGTGAGCGACCAACTGGGCGTGTCGGATTTCGCAGGCGTTCTCTCAGCCAAGCCCAATCCGTTTTCGGAATATACTATACATGTCAACTCGTCCCGGGATAACAGCGCGAGATGGCCCGCTAACCGGAAACGACCATGCGGTGCATATCTTGAATTTAGCGTGAGTACTAAAAATAGCACTCGGTATGTAGGGGACCCACGGAAGATAAGAAGCCTGCGCCGTTCTGGATGGCTCGGGCTATTTGACATAGCGAAGGGTAGTCCTCGAACATCATGCTATAATTAACAGTCTTTTACGACGCACGAGTAGCTAAGCCAGTGAGTGCACAAAGAAACGTCGGTATCACAACTCCGCGTCTTGTGTAGATAAGACACTCTAGTCCGCAAACAGAGTCCAGAGTATCTCCCACGACGCCTAATATTGAGCATGAGATTCCATGAGACACTCTTTCCGGACAAGGCGGACCAGGGTGGAGTTCGCCGTCCTAGTGAGCGCGAGTTAGGGCCAGAACAATGCTAGAGCATAAATCACCTACTAAGAATAAACCAAACTCCTGCAGAGACTAAAAATAACAGGCAAAGACAGTCGGTCAGAGATAAATGACAAAGCTGAATAAGAAGTGCATACATGCTCCGAAATTAACCCTATATTCTCACGTAGTGGAGCCTACAGGATCCAGGGACTGAGGCAAAGTTGGCGAGGAACACGGTGCGAATGATATAGAACGTACCTGTCCATAAAACAAGCGATAACAGTACGACCGGCAAAACCATACGGAGTTGGGGAACTAAATCATGATGAATGTAAGTCAGTCCGCCATAACGGAGGAGAGGTAGATTAGAACGAGGCTTACATTGATATGACATTGAGACCGCCAACGAAGCATACGCCACCCCAAGATCTATGATGTCAACCGCGAAGGCCGCGCCTTCTGACCAGTTTCTACGTTCTTCCTGATATCAAGGACAATCAAAATCAAGCTGGAGCGGGGCTTCGATCAACATACTTTGGGGGCATCGACATCAGTCGAGCTGGACTTCTTGTACTTAGATCCGTTGGGGTTGCTGGGAGAGCAGCTACATTGGCTTATGAAAGAGGAGACCCACGAATGATAGCGATCATGAGAAGCAACCCTCGGAGGGACATTCGAAGGTGCCAATTCTCATTAATGCCGCACTACCGCCAGCCGTCGCTGAAGCTGTATATTAGAACAACGAAAAAGCGAAGGCCAGAGGGTGACGCACCAATAATTACTTATGGAGGAAGACCACGGATCCATCGATTAACAAAAGTCGTCGTTTCTAGTGGGCGTTAAGGCGACGTCTCATTGAAGAACCGGAGAGGTGCATAGTCGCCGATAAGCCATACGATCTCGCTCATAAAGCAAGACCTGGTACATCTTTCAGTGAGCATAGACGGGGTAGAGGACAGAACATACGTTATCGTTGTCCAAACGCCTTACTACAGCCACTGCACCTGCCAGCGCCCAGACCATACACGGAAAAATACACGCAAGAGACCAGATCAGTCCCACCAGCAGAACTCGAACGGGGAAACGACTAGATAGCCAGTACGCTGGGACTGGGAGGGTACTGGACAGAGTGAGATGCAGATACATCAAGTGGAGGCAAGGGCTCACTTCCCAAATCGCCTCCAACGCGAGAAATCTGAATAATGCACTCATTAAGGAATCTGATTCTCTAAAATAACCTAAACACACTCACAGTGTGCTTATTAGACGCGATTATTTCAGCTGTTTACCACGGATGACTGCGCCACAACAATTTTTCGCGACAGGAAAAGGTATTGCAATGAACAGGGGACTAAAGATGTGTAGAGGAAGGAAGAGCAAAGAGAGAATGCGAAAAAGCAGCGACGCTACGACGTCAGTCTCGTCGTTGTCGTGGTAGGAAGGAAAGCCTATTTACCCCCCACGGTCCGCAATCAGCCGCAATAGAAGCGCGTCCATCACGTGCAAGAAGTTCCGGATCATCTCTTCAGGTTAGGGTTACAACCTCAGATTCTCCTGAGGAACGTCTGTCCCCATTCCGTCCCACGGGATGTCTTTCTGATTCCCTTTTCTGCGCGTTAGCTCAGTTGTATCCGGCCCGTTTCCAAGCTTTGTGCCATACAAACTGTTTGTCTACTTACATTGAAACTTCTAAGTTATATACAACCGTTAATGCTGTACTACCATTAGCGTTCTGCAGTATTATATCTCATCAAAGACTCCTTGAAGAAGTATTTTATATTACTCGACACTCACTCGTGCATGCTTGATGCTCAAATCGCAATAGTGTGCAGAGTCTGAAAATGTAATATTTAGCCGAACCTCCGCTCGATCTCTTCTTATCTCCTCCATCTGCCACAAACAGCCTTTGACCTTCCAAAATTTTGAATCAGCTCAGGTAATGATTCATTTCAGGAAGAATACTGGAAACTTACAAAGGAATCTATTATCTAGCGCCATCATGGTCCAAGAATTCAGCTTTCCGTAGGAGCTCGTCGACCGCTTAGTCGACGAACTCCAAGACGACCATCTAACCCTAGCGAAACTCCTCCTCATATCCCGCTCCTTCCGAGATAGGGCCCGATACCACATTTTCGGAGTATTTGTTCTATATCAATTCCCAGACTCGAAGCGGAAATTAATCACCCAAATATTCACCGACGAAAGTTCAATCCCTCCGCTCGTCAAGTCCCTACACATTTACCTATTTGATGCGCGGATGAATATCATCCACTCCTGCAAAACGTGAACCACATACACTTACAAACGGGCTCCCAAGAACTTTGCCGATTCATCAAAGATGCCTACGTCCTGTCGACCTATCCACTAACAACGCTCCACATGGGAAAACCTCCGACACTTCTACCGGCAACATCAATGTTGTACGACTACACAACGACTTTTCGATTTCATGCGCTGCCTCCCCCCGAGGCTCCAATACATCTCTTTGAACGACGTCTACATCCAGGAACCTCCCTTCGCTCAAGACACTTCTACAATCCAGGGACCATCACTGCGCACGTTGAACCTTCACACAGATATGAAGGAGCAGAACATCTTCCGCCCCAACTGCTCCGGAATATCCATCTTCTCCCGCATCGATCAGCTATGCCTCTTGGACCTCGGTTTAGACAGCGTCAGCATGATTGTCCACTCGTTACCATTGAAGTCATTGCAGCAAGTCTGCATCATTCCACGTGCCTTGGATATGAGCATCTCTCAATACCTCACAGCCTCAGCTAATCTATGGCAAACAAATACGGACTTTACCTCTCTAGACTGTCTACACGTTCCGAGCATCTCCATCTAGATCGACGTCTTCATGGCCGGCCACATAACACTCGAACGACTCATCGAAAAGCTCAAAACCGTCTCCACTAAGCCATCCCTCCCCTCCAAATCTTACTCGCCTTTCGTCGCCCAGACCTTTCCAGTATGATCTCGAAAGCGCCACTTCTGACTGGCTGTGGGATCTCTAGTTGAGCATGCTCATAACGTCGATAGCTTGGAAACTGTCATCGTCAATGCTGTTCCATATTCGGCGTGGTCACTGGCGCATTGGTGTCATGGATTTCATGTCTTTTCCGGTCTGTACATGAGTCAACACATGCCTACTCTCGGCCTTCTCGGCCTTGACCTCGGCTCCTTACTGGTATTTTCTCTCATTTTCTCTTACTTTCTCTTACTTTCTCTCTTCTTCGTGATAATACTAGAATAATCATGACACGATCCCTTACTATTGGTATATAAATACTGTAACTTATCCTTGTATTAGAATCTTAAGCTATTTTACTCATCTTCGAACGTCCACTTAATTGTGTGATTTAAGCTCTCTGATCGGTTACGCCAAGCGCTTGCAATCAATTGCTTCCCGACTACGCCTAGCGCTTTTCGGAAACCCTGTCAGTTACGCCTAGCGCTTGCTGACGCCCTCGTTAATTACGCCTAGCGCTTGTTAACACCCTTACGATCCCTCTTGGTGGTTGGAACTCGGCTTACGGACATCCTCGCTCACAACCTGGGTTTTACTCGAGTACTCATTATCTCGTGTATTAGCTCAAATACCCTGATTCTTAACATTGGTGGACACATTGGGGAACACCTTGTAGAGGGAATCACTTTATTCATTAATTCCTGCTCGCTTCAGCACTTCTTCGAAACTACTCGCAATGGATTCAAATACTATGCCTGGATCCTTTTCAACAGTCCATTTACCTGCTTCGCAATCTTCTCCCCAACTCAGCATTTGCCTGGCGACTCGCTTGGCTTTCCAGATCCTCCAGCACCGCTCGTGTTTCCAGTCGACCCAGCAGACATTTCCGACACTGATAGCCAGAATGTTACTTGTTTATGGCCAAACTGTGTTCCCCTTTTCACGTTCACAGAACATTCACATCTGCAGGAGCGCAAGGATCGCATTATGCAGATACTTAGGCTCAGTAGAGACCGGAAACTTGGGTACGGTCTGCGAAGTGCTCGTGTATTGACGCACAACCAGTATACCAATACCTTTTCGGAAGAGACGCACATCCTAGATGACCTCCTCACATATGTTTCTGCCTTCACCACATTTACGAAGGACATCGTGTACAAGATGAATGAGAATGTCTATCAGGAACTTTGTGCCAGATTGACCACTCGCTGTGCAATAGCTTCATCGTCACTCAAGGCCTTTGGTTATTCAGATCTCCGACCACCGGCATGGGCCATCGACACTGCAAAAGGTTTTGACAGCCAACGACTTCGAGATACATGCCTTACGGTTTCGCATTCCGTGTCGAGCATTTTCTTCATATACTTGATTACGTCTATGACTGGAATAAAACTTCAGACACGTGTATATCTAGACGAAGAATTCCTGGCCGCTCAGCGCAATGCTGACAGAGACCATCTCGAGAAAAGGGAGTATCACCTTCGAGCTGTTTCTCCGGTACCACGGTGTAATCCTTTCAAGTCGAAGACCTCTTGTCAGGTCTCGGCCTCCGACCTGAGTTGGGAGGGAGTACACAGTAGCATTACAAGAGAAGAGGAACAGTATAGTCGAAGTAAACAAGTTCCAAACCTCGAAGCTCTGTGCTATAACACCGACACTTCAATCGATCAGAATTTAGCCGGCAACGGAATTCGTACCTTCCGAATTGCTTCAAATACGCCGTGCATACCCTTTTCCGAAGAGAACAAGAGTCGCCTACTATCACGTAAAGTCAGACGTCGCATTAACCAGCTGCAGAAGAAACAGTTTACAGCAAGTATTCCACATCACCCGCAAGGTCATGTCCCACCATGGTGACCATCAACATATACTGATTGGAAGGAGAAGAGAATGTGTACCACGGCTGTCGAAATTTACCATCCGGAAAGCAAAGCGACATGCTCTGGTAGAAGTCAGTACCCCTGATCTCAATATCTTGCAGACGGTCCTCGATTCAGACTTATATATTGCGTGCAACTCCCGAATGGCACTTCGTATGCTTTCTACATTGCCTGAGGTTTGTGTCAAGCAGAAAACGAAATTTATGGCGCAGTACGGTCAAACTGAATGTCGATTACATCGGAAATGTCTTGTCGGAAACAGAATTGAAGTTGAAAGCGCCATAGTACCATCACTTAGTGACCGGGAGCTTTGGGTCTTTGAGGTCCATGCCTTAGCAGAAGCTGAGAGCAAAGCAACCAAGATCACGAGGCTCCAATCGTACTGCCTGACCCTAAAATCTTGTCGTCATTCAAAGCATCGACGAATACCAAGAGTAGTCAAAGCCAAAGTATGCATTGTGATACCTACAAAACGACAGCTGACTGCTGGTAGTGACTTCCAATTTCATGATGTATCTCTTACATCCTCGACAAACGCTCCCACCATTCCTATCATTCCGGAAGCTAAGGAAACTGAACGAGATACGAAGTGGCTACGCACAAAACCTTCACAGAGTAGCGAGTTCAATACGGCATCTTTGAAGCGCAAACTGTTGGAGAAGACTATGAGTGTGCTTGACATAAACAATGGATCATTCATGCATACGGAAGCGATCGCGAATTCGTAAGTATAGCTATAGAAGTCCGAAGGACCAAAAACGACACCATCAGGGAAGAAATCAGCGCATCGGGTCCACGAGGAAACTTGATGATCGAATTGGGATCCAGGTACAAGCATGGGAGGCATGGTCAAAATAGGGATTATACTGGATATCAATGCAGAGAAATATCTGGGATCATTGAGGAAAGACTCAAGGCTGAACACAATCTTGAGAGCAAGCAAACCAATGATGGTATCGATAGCATGGCAAAAGGAAGGCCATGGCGATCAACATCATCAATATCATTCCAATTTTGGAAACAACTCCGAACCGGTAACTACGACAGCCGATTTCCTTTGCTATTGTCGCACGACGTCGCCATCCTCCATCCACACATCTCCGAAACGACATTCCGGCACATCCTGCATCTATATTATCGTATTTCTCAAACAACATGTCAGCCAAGAACCTCATGGGCAACAAGGAGAGCACTTACCCTATCATCTCATCTCCCGACTCTTTGTCCTTCATATTACAAACATCTGCGGTTCTCTAGTATCTGTAGGAAACTGGAATACGACCCGTCTTCTTTGCATTCCCAGAAAAAGGTTTTACAGTATTCATAGGGGAATCCAGAGGATTGAAACGTTGGCGACGCACCACTCGAAAGAGTCAGCGTATTAGGACGGTGCGTAATCTGTGTCAACTCATTATAAGAATCACCATACAGATGATTCCAAATGCCTCCTTCGAAGAATTCGGCGTCACCACCGGATGCGAGGACATCACAACATTCTCCCATCACATTCTGAGCTTCACTTTCACTCTCGCAGAGAAGGAACTCAGAGAATTCCTGGTACATCGAGCTTCGTGTAACTTCCAAAATTCCCGATCTTCAGCAAATTCTACCGTGGTACGGGTTCTTACGGCTAGTTTCAGGGTTCAACGGCAGCATCCCCAACGGATTTGGCACTCACCTCGACTGGAATTCCTTACAGAAGTCGTAGTGAATAAACAAGAGTCCAAACCACTGCTCTATGACAAAGTTGTCAGGTTCAATAAAGTGTCTTTGAAGCGCAAACTGCCAGAGAAAACTGAATGTGATCAATCAAATCAGAATATTCCGCTCAGTACCGGCTCAAATGACGTACCCTGCACCATTCTTATCACGCCCTACTACAGTCTCTCCTATTCTTCCTTCCGGAAACACCAAAACCAGCATACTTCCCGGTGTTCAACAGACCTAGCACCGACTTCGCCAATATCGGAGATTCATACAAGTATCGTTGGGCTCAAACAACGTAATATTGATTGCATCAGGAGGTCATTTTGAAGGGATAAGCATGGAAGTTGAAGTCCCAGCCAATAGCGACCGACATCGTCAGGAAAGAAGCCGGTACGCTAGACCCTTGAGTAGAGAGATCAAGAATATTCAAGGGAAGTTCACGATCAAGCTCAGTATTTTCATTGGCAGTAGAATTGAACGAAACTCCGACACATTTGGAGAGGAGCTGGAATTGCGCGTTACAGCGAGCGCGAGCAAAACAACACTGGGAACGATGCGACAGCGAAATGAAGTTCACGATCAATACCATCATCAATATCATTCCCGTTTTGGAAACAGCTCACCGGCAACTACGAAAGTCAATTCCCCTTGCTACTCTCACATGATGAAGCCATCCGCTGTCCACATATTTCTCATACGGCATTCCGGCACATCCTGGGACGGAAAATGTTTTGAATCTGGTATAAATATTAAACCAAGGACACATCAGTGGGCTCAAATGTTTCATCAGTATTTGAAGCGTTATCCAGTACAAAGAGAGCTCCTACATCTAGGGTGCGGCACTAGAATATCGACCCGTGTTCACTCCATGACACGGCAATGTGTTCTATTTCTCAAACAACACGTCAGCCGAGAGACTCGTTGGCGGCAAGGAGAAGACTTACCCTATCACCCCGTCTACCGACTCTCTGTCCTTCGTACTTCAAACATCTGCTGTTCTCTAACAGCAATAGGAAACTGGAATACGACCAGTCCTGTTCGTATTCCTGGCAAGAGGTTTTACTACATTTGTAAGGGAAGCCAACGGATGAAACGACGACCACGCACCACACGAAAGAGTCGGCCTATTAGGACAGCGCGTAATCCGCATCGACTAGCTATCCGAATTAAGGCGCAGACGTTTCCAAATGCCGCCTCCAAAGGGTTCAGCACCGCCTCCGAACGTGAACTCATCACGACTTTCTTCAATTGCCTTCCCGGCTTCACCTTCAATCTGGCAGATAAGGAACTTGGAGAAATTGCGGTCCATCGAATTTTGCATAAAGTCCAGAATTCCCGTTTTTCATCCATTCTTACTGTGATACTGGATCTCATAACTGGCGGCAGGGATCGACAGCAGCATCGCCAAAGGATTCTGCGCTCACCTCGATTGGAATTCCTTTGTCCGCTTGTTCCGGAGTCAATCAGTTTCCATAGTTTTTCAGTTTACCCCCGCGTGTCAATCATAACGGAAGCGGTGGTAATCAAAAAGGAGTCAAAACGACTACTCACAGATCATTCACAGAGTGTCGAGTCCAGTACAGTATCATGGAAGCTCAATTGGACAGAGAAAACTGAACACGATCAATTAAATCAATGTGTTCGGTTCATCAATAGCTCAACCGACGTACCCAGTGACGGTTTCATCACCCCTATCGCAGTATCTCCCGGTATCCCTTCTGGATATACAGAAATCAGCCTTCTAGCACGTTCAACAGGCCTGCTAGCACTGACTGCGCCGTTATCGGAGGTTGATATAGAAGCCTCGAGCCTTAAGCGATGCCTACAAGCATTAGGAAATGAGGTGAAAGATACGGAGTCCTCGAGGCAATGCCCGAAGGAGAACACAATCTCGAGCGTGATTGGAACGATGGCAGAATCGATTAGATGGCAATATGATGGGATCATCAATATCATTCTCGTTTTGGAAACGGCACTTGCTGATTCCCGCACGAAGCCTTCCTCGATTCACTTATCACCCGAACTTCGTTTTTACTTATCCAAGCATAAAGGAAGTTCTAATCCACTTCAAAGGTTGTCCTTTGGTATTCATCGGTATACGTGCTTGTTATTGCTCAACAAGTTTCAGTCCAACTCGATCTTCAACTCATGTAACGGCAAGAAGCCTGCCAGTAATGCCATTTCCGAAGGTGATCGATCTGGTGATCTTTGTGTGAAGGGTGGAGAAGCACTTGGATTCCAGGATTCATGAAGTTATGGCTACAATCAGCAGAATAAGTGAAATCTACAATATTTACTTATTCTAATTCCTTTCATTCACTTCATATGCGCCTCGTTCCAGCATATGTAGACTGGGGGGGCTTTGTCATGGATTTCATGTCTTTTCCGGTCTGTACATGAGTCAACACATGCCTACTCTCGGCCTTCTCGGCCTTGACCTCGGCTTACTGGTATTTTCTCTCATTTTCTCTTACTTTCTCTTACTTTCTCTCTTCTTCGTGATAATACTAGAATAATCATGACACGATCCCTTACTATTGGTATATAAATACTGTACTTATCCTTGTATTAGAATCTTAAGCTATTTTACTCATCTTCGAACGTCCACTTAATTGTGTGATTTAAGCTCTCTGATCGGTTACGCCAAGCGCTTGCCAATCAATTGCTTCCCGACTACGCCTAGCGCTTTCGGAAACCCTGTCAGTTACGCCTAGCGCTTGCTGACGCCCTCGTTAATTACGCCTAGCGCTTGTTAACACCCTTACGGATCCCTCTTGGTGGTTGGAACTCGGCTTACGGACATCCTCGCTCACAACCTGGGTTTTACTCGAGTACTCATTATCTCGTGTATTAGCTCAAATACCCTGATTCTTAACAATTGGGACAGTCTGGTTTATCGATGGACTACGAAGCTGGAGGGCCATCTCGGGCATTTAGGCTCCTTCGTAGTGAGAGCCCTGTATTGCGAGAATCCTGAGGATCCCGTTGAACTCTTTGTTCCCTGACCTCGGGGGTTGAACGGATACTTGCTGTTTCTCCCCAAAGCTACAACCCTTTTGACGGCGACTTTCTATATTCTCGTATATCATACTTTTACGTTGATATACTATTCCTTTTTATCATTCAAATTGTTTGTGCTCTTCCCATGACATCTATATCTCGTATGCCCGGGCCCCGTTGTTCCGAGGGCTCACTGAGCCATCAACGACCTAACCCAATCCTCTTTTTCCTTCCCTGCCCGCAAATCAAAGCGTACCCCAGAATTGTCGGGATACATCCCCGGCTCATCAGCGAACGCATTGGGGTCCATCTTCGCGGTATCAACAATATCAAAAGCCCAGAAAAGAAGCGCGGTATTAATGAACAGCGACCTTTTCATAACAAACATAAACATCCAGGGAAGATGGTAGGCACACAGAACGTTCACCTATTTGCAATGCGTGCTCCGGGACAAATCCTACGGAAACAGCACGTCAACAACCACCGATAACAAGTGAACACAAGTAATCTCGCCTTCTACCGAACCCATAAACGAATTGTTTTATATCTTCTCTCAATTTTCCATCAACGATCCATCGTTGAGGATCAAAATTTTCGGGATCAGGAAAGAAATCGGGTGAACGGAAAATTGACCTACACTCTTTTTAGTACAGGATGTTCGAGGACCCGGAAACATAGACGTACCAAGGCGAAGCGACAATGGTAGCTCCTTTGGGAATAACGTAGCCTTTCTGTTTGGAGGAGCGTTATGAAGGAATGAGATGCTATGGGAGGAGACAACTGACCCATATAAAATCCTGATTAGCGGCATGCGCAATTCCTGATAAATCGTTAGCCCATCATTGATATACTGACTGTGAAGCACGTACCACTTGGCACCAACGGCCGCCTTTCCGAAACTTCTATCAGTCCTATCATAAGACCCGTCGACAGAACACGCGTACCATCTATAGCACTCATAGACAAATGCCATAACCTGCGGAAGCCGCTCTCTATCCTGGAACGTCGGACCTATTCAAACTCACGGTCAGCAACTTCAAGGGTTCATTCAGACATCGACATTACTGACATCGATCACCAGAAACCACTTCATCAATCTCTTTCTGTACAACCCTTACCGCATCAGGAAAACAGGCAGCCGTCATGACAATAAACGTTAGTGCAGCCGCAGTCTAAACACTTTTGTAGCAGCCAATAAAACAAGAGCAAGAAATCGAACCGTATTCGATCCAGCACCAAACATTGCCCCCGCAAGATACGCAGCCTAGTCGAAGGTCATCTTCTTATTATTTAAGAGATCTTTCCCAAAACAAGCCGGGACGTCTTCCCCAGCGTCCTAGAATAAATCTATAAAACCTTCCGGAGAAATCAATGTTTAATACACCAACCATTCTCGTTTGAATCCTGCCCAAACACCGACGGATTAACACAAGTGAATCTTGATGCCACCTCTTCAGCTCGGCAAGATACCCAGGAACCCATCGAAGAATCGGAATGGTATCTACGAGGTAAGCCCCAGGGAGAATTACCATGCGAAAACGTCGTGAATCTCGAACCATATCCTGCAAATCGGGATCATCAAGAGTCGTCGGTGTCGTTTTCCCATATGTCAGGGTAAATATCACAGATGCCGCATATCTATTTAGCATGCTTTAATATAGTTTCAGCGGAAGTCGACAAAGTACATACGTATTTGCGTGCATTGTAAGTCCCACCGGATTATCAAGGATACTGAGAATCAGCTTCTTTGCATGATGTAGCTGTAGGGGCTCGTAGGCCGCTGCCTTGTCGGTCTTCCAGTGTGAATGAAAAGCCCTAATGAATAATACGTTAGCGTAAGCTTCGTGCTCGTCAAGATGGATAACTAGCCTGTACAGGATTCTCCACCTCGGCGTATCATTCAGCATAATCGACCTTAGACCTCCAGAAAACGTCTCAGATCCGGCAATAGACCTTGGTCTGTCCGACGTCTGTGATCCACCCTTCTCCATTATTTCCATAGCGGCCTACAATCGAATGTCAGCCTCAGTAATCGAGAACAGACAACTAACCCACGTCATATCGACCAACGACGATGTACACCTTTCCAAACCTAGTCAGCGAATAAACCGGGCCATACTCCTTTGTCCATTCTTCGTACTTCAAAAAAGCTCTTCGCAAATAAGCTGATGGTGGCAAGTAAGGCTACGAACAACGCACCGCTTAGTGGGGATCTCATTCCCGAATAGCCAATGACCAGGCGGACCTGGTGGTAGCAACTTTGACCGATAATAGGAGCGTATGAATACAGCAAGAGAAGCTGCAAGGATGCAAGCAAACAAATCGAGCAGCCAAGACATCGTGGCAACCGAAAGAGAGACACGGCAGACACCGTGGACAATGCTTCGACCAATATAGCCAACCGAAACCCGCATGACACGGTCACGCTGGCTGAACTTCAATAGATACAGAAGAAGCATCTAACAGTTTACGGCACTGGAATGCATGAAAACTGCATTGAATATAATTAGTACCGGCCTGCTCAGCTAAATGCCCGATAAAACGTGCGTTTTGCTCCAGTCAGCCTTCAGTACATGTTCCGTGGGAACTATGCATGAGTTTTTATGGTCGATAAGTCTCTTGAGTCTCCTACTTCCCACAGCTTGATTTCTCGATGAACGACGAGGCTGGGGGTCATTTTTGGCATTTCAGTTTGCTTAACGTGAAGGGGGCGTATTCCTAGAATCTAGAAAATTCCGTTTACTTCATCTTTGATATCATCATGAATATGAATATTTGCCTCGTCTCCTCCAAAGCTATGGTTCTGTATTTCCATCCTTGATTTTCCGTCATTCAGTCGACCATCAACGACCTGACCCAAGCCTCTTTCTCTTTCCCCAGCCGCAGATCAAAGCGTACCCCAAAACTTCCAGGATGCATCCCCGGTTCATCAGCAAACGCCATCGAGTCAATATTCTCATTGGCAACAATATTGAAAGCCCATAAAAGAAGCGCCGTATTAATGAACAGCGACCTTTTCGTCATCAATAAAATTAACACCCCATAGTAAATAGAGATAAAGGACATTCACCTATTCGCAACGCGTGATCCCGGACAAACTCTGCGGACATCCACATTAGCAATTCGGCAAGGCTTAGACTTACAAGAAATCTTGCCTCCGACCAAATCCATAAACAAATTGCCTGATGTCGTCCCTCAATTTACCGTCAAAGATCCATCTTTGAGGATCAAACACTTCGGAGTTGGGAAAGACATCAGGAGTACGGAATATGGACCTGTGATCATTTTTTAACAAGAGACGTTCAAAGTTACAGGAATACAGACATACCAAGGCGATGCGATAATAGTAGCTCCTTTGGGAATCACATAGCCTTGCTACTTTGAAGCATGCCTGTGAGACGAAGTCATAAAACGAAAAGAGCACTAACCCAGATGAAATCCTGAGAAGCAGCATGTGCAATTCCTATTATACGTTCAGCTCTTCATCGGCAGATGAACCACGGAAGACCAACCACTTGGGAACAACGGTCGCCTTTTCGAAGCTTCTATAAGCAGCCACATATCCCCTTCGAGAAAAACATACTCACCACCTAAAACATTCGAAAACAAACGCCATAACTTGCGGGAGGCGCTCCCTATCCTCAAACGTCGGACCTACCCATTCCGTATTTGGTAAGAATCTATCTAAAGCGGGCGAAATACCAACATCGATTGCGAGGAACCACCTGATCGATCTCTGTCTGTACGACCTTCGCAGCATCAGGAAACAAGCAGCCGCCATAATAACAAAGATTATCGCAGACTCAGTCTAGTATTTTCAGCGGTCAGTAGAAACAGGAAGAACGAAAACGAACCGTATTCGATCCTGCCGCAAACATCGAACCAGCAAGAAACGCCGCCTGGTCAAACGACATTTTCTTATTATCCAACAGATCCTTCGCAAAACAGCCCGGTGTTTCTTCCCCAGTATCCTGGAATAGCACCTAAATATCTTCCCGTAAAAACCAATGTCCAAAGCACCAACCTTCTTAGTCTGAACATACCCCAGACACCGACGACATAACGCAAGCGAATCTTGATGCCACCTCCTAAGCTCTGCGAGATACCCAGGAACCCATCGAAGAACGGGAAACGTATCCACGAGGTAAGCTCCCGGGCGGATTGCCATTCGAAACCTTTTCGCATCTCGAATCATTTGTTGAAGATCAGGATCATCGAATGTCGTAGGTGTCGTTTTCCCGTACGTCAGAGTAAGAATTACAGATGCTGCATAACTAAATCAAGTTGCTAAGTCTGTTGTATTCCCAGAAGTGAACAAGTCCCGTACATTTTCGTGTGCTCCGTGAACCTCTTGGGCGCGTCAAGGACATTAAGAATCAGTTTCTTCGCGTGACGGAACTGTATAGGCTCATAAGCCGCTGCCTTATTACTCTTTAAATGTGCATGGAAAGCCCTACAAACGTTACGTCAAACTCAGCTTTGCGTTCGCCATGACAGATGACCAACCTGTTCAAAGTTCTCCACCTCGGTGTATCATTCAGCAGAATAGACCTAAGACCTCTAGAGAACGTCTCGGATGCGGCAATAGCCCTTGGTCTGTCGGATGTCTGGGTACCACCCTTCTCCATTATTTCCACAGCCGCCTAGATTTGAACATCAGTTTCATAGTTTTTCTGTATAAAGTACGAACACACATCGTATCGGCCAACGACGATATACACCTTTCCAAACCGAGTCAGAGAGAAAACAGGCCCGTAAAACCCCTCGTCCATTCATCGTACTTCAAGAACGCTCTGCGAGAATAAACCGACTATAGCAAAACACGCTACGAACGACGCACCGCTTTTTGGGGATCTCGTTCCCGAATAACCAATGACCAGGCGGACCTGGTGGTAACGACCTTGAACGATAACGGGAACGTAAGAATACAGCAAGAGAAGCTGCGAGGACACAAGCAAGCAGATCGAGCAGCCAGGACATCGTGGTAACGAAAAAAAGAGATAACGCAGACACCGTGGTTAATGCTCTGACCAATATAGGCACCCAGGTAAGCACCAGATCGCATGATGCAGTCACGATGACTGCACTCAATGAAATGCTTTTCATAGCACAGAAAACTTATTAAGGTCGCTTATTCACATACCTGTGAGAAACGTGACCTTGAGTTCTGTCTTCGGATAGTGGATGAAGATTTTCCCGTCGTCAATTTCGGAGAACGCGCGCTCGAAGGGAAACAAATGCCATCGAGGAACAGAGCAGGATGTGTGAACATCATGCAAGGCTGGACGAGATTTGCGCCTCTTTACCGTCCCTTCGTTTATTCCCACAAAATGCAAGGACCGAATTTTTCCGTGATGTATCTCTTCTAACTGCTGCATCAATTGCGAGAGGAAACAAACATCGAAGACTGACCTCTTCCTCACAAAATAGGATACGTTTGATTCCTGCACACATGGAAGCCGGTATCCCCTCATCACGTCAAAATATTGAATTGGTATAGTAAAAAACGCGTCTCCTGTACACGGTTCAGCTGGTATACAATCTCGTACTGATCCAAGACCACGCACGCGCCATCCAGCGAATGCAGAAACATAAACAAAGATATCAATAAATTACACTGCCGTCATCCCGCACTTATACCAACAGAAGACCGGTGGGACAAGTATTCTGGTGGCGGCGTTTCCTGGTTACCACGATCTACCCACAACCGGAACTGGCTTCCCAGCGAGTCGCTCTTCTCATGACCTAGCCTCTCCCCAAACTCCGTCCGGGATTCAGACTTGAAAGCGCCTGCAAGGCTGCGCCGAAGGGACCCGATTTGCTCCCTCAAATCCCGTAAAGCAGCGGCCTGTCTGGCCTCTAACGAGATCAACGAATTCCGGACGGACCGAGGATGCGGCGCCAAGGTAGGCCGCGCGACGCGTTCTGGCTTTACGTCATGGTCGCCCTTTTTCTCCGAGGGTGGCGGAGTGGATTCTGTGTCCGAGTTGTTTTGCGCGCGCTTCTTCCTGTCTCGAATGAACAGGTATAGCAGCAGGGCGCTCGTTGTGAGGAATATAACAGATACTATGGCGACTCCGATAATGGCACCGACGGGGATACTACATCCGCCCGAAGAAGTCGCTATGGCGGTGGCGGTGTACTGGGTAGCTTCAGAAGTTCTGAAGAGCGATCAGTGGATACATTACAGTCAAGAGGAAGCGAGTTAACGAACGAGGAGGAACTAGTCGTAGTTATTCGTGCAATCGTATCCACCCGCTGCACTTCGAATGGCTGACTCTGCGCAAGGGGGACATCATCGATGGAAGGACTAGACCATTTTTAGTCATTGATCAAAGAATAACAGAATCCGTACTCTGATCTTGCATAGGCATGTATAGTGAACAAGCTACCGAGCGCGGAGAATCAGCAACAGTCCCAGATATACAAAGTCCTGACTCACCCATTTTCGTTAAACCGTAGCGAGGCATTCACATTTCTCGTAAAGTTGTTCACCCAAACCGCTTCACTCGACAAAAGCGACTGGCCATTTTGTTCGTAAAATTTCTTCAAAAAGAACTCGGAAGGATCGTGGGGGGAATGAACGAGGTACAGGTTGGTCGGTTCGCCATTGTGCACGATGCTGGGAACTGTGATATTGAGGGCGAAGGATGGTGCCAAAAGGAAGAGAACCGTGAACCTTTGAACACGTGAGCATTTCCTTTCACCGAGACAGCAAGTGCGGCGTACCAGAGACTCATGCTGAACATAACCATTCCTGCCATCCCAGGCCAAAGTAAAAGCAGGAGCTTGTGCTCGTGCTCGCGGTGGAAACGTCGAGTCGGGGGTGAGAGCAAGTGTTCGGTTATTGTCGAGCCATGTCGTGCCGTCATTTGTCACAAATAAATGAATCAGGGTTGTCAGTGGGAAAAATGCGCCTGTATCATGAGAAGTTTCTAGGCGGCCGTAAGGTTAGTGCCCTCGATAGATCAACTTCGTTGACGCACCCTGTAGCCACGCTTAATTCATAATCTTTCCCAACCGAGCTGCTGTGCTCGATGCAAAATTGAGGTATCAGTGCTTCAAATATATTGGTCTATATCGCCGGCGAGATCCTTGTCAAAGAATATCAAGCAAAATGAAATCAAGGGCAAAAGATACATACCAAGGGCATGAGGAAATAAGCAGGCCGACAACGAATTACGCATGCACGCCGTGAGGTGAGTAGGAGGGAAGCAGAGAGGTCGAGAACCCTTTCGTACGGTATCTGTCTTCGGTGATGGCCGAATCCGGATACAACCGGACCATCATTTTAAATTCTTCCACCACCACAAGGCTAACGTAGTGTTACACTACTCTGCTTCGATAGTCATAGCATCGCACCAACGAAAAATCCGGTACTCCATATGCTGTTTATTCATTCTCATCCACATAAAATAAAGGATGACGGTACTCTTGACCTACGCTTCAATTCCCGCTATGCGTATGTAGGCGTAATAATACTCATTCATGATCTTGAATTTCCCGCTGCTTCCCTGTTCATTTAAACATCAGGTACGCCCCGTTCATCGAATCCCTCCGCATAAAGGATTCGGTCCCGTTTCAGAGCCATCTGTTCTTGGAGTGATAGCCCATCGAACGGATGGAACCACAAATGGAATTGGTGGGAACGAGTATCGCGGGTCTCAAAGAGGTGGCATGAGAGCAGCCACATATATCCCAGCCGCAATCCCGCCCTACCCGACACCCGGGGTTTGCTTCTTCGCATTGTCGGAATCAGACCCCAATTCTTTCTTATGTCAGTCAGAAGCTTGTCATGCCAGATGACGACTTCGACGCCCGCTGTAAAAGGAACTAAGTCTTGGGTGAAATATATGGTTTATTGTTCGGAAGACGAGAAAGGTCCTAGGACACCGTGTACCCCTCGAAGCACCATTGGAGAGCCTATAAGTACATAGGGATACATCAGCATGGCACATCATATCGTAGTCGACAAGGCAACTCACTAGGCTCACATAGCCGAACCTGGGCCACGTTCCGCATGATCAATCTTGGAAGTTGGTGCTGTATTTCGACTTTAACCGCAATTAACTCATCCACATGCTGACCATCCAACAATACAACCTCCACTTCAAAGAAACGAAGCGACTTCACCGCAGCCAGAGAATCGTCTAAGTCTTTCCACGGGTGAACTGCAAGCCGCCCAACGGAAAACTTAACTCGTTCGAGTCCACAGCCAGGTCTACAAAGCCTGAAATTGCTGATCCACCAAAAAAAAACAAGAAAATTGGCCTGATGGCGGTCGGGGCAGTCATCCATGACGATGGTAACAGAGCGTACACTACCCAATCGGAGGGGCAAGGCTATCCAATCGCTGCCGAGGAGATCTAGGAGAAGAAAACTCATCAAGTAGTCTTCGAGAAGGATAGTAAAATAAGACATACTTGTGAAGCGGCTTCTCCGCAAGTGGGAAATCTTCAGTTCATTGGGCGGAACGGTAGTCCTATCCAGGAATGCTTGGACACAAGGGATGTCCTCCCGTGTATCTATGCAGATATCGAGAACCTGTAACGAATTAAGCATGATTGGAGAGAATGTCCCAGACATCAAAAACTCCAAATCAAACGCCTCCTTTCCCCGCCCGTAGACAATCAAACGCTCGATCGCAGGCTTCGCCCCAACAAAAGGTTGGTGATGACCCGTCAACATCACATCTCGCAAATGACAGATGCCGAAGGGTACCCGCAGATCCAGAGATGAACGAGCACAACAATGCCGAGTTTGCGAATTGGCAGACATCGAAACTGATGGAATGGAACGCGTGAGAGGCTAATGCCTGCCGAGCCGTGTCTTTGACATCGTCCCACTCGAAGCAGCGTAAATGGATGCTCTTCATGTTGACGAACGATGAGATGAGGTGGGGAAACGTATCGTCTGAATCCACACTATCCAAACGTTCGTTGTCGATACAGAGTGATTCGACCAGGGAAGGGATATCAACGGGGCAGGACTGGCAGATACCATAGAACTCGTGGCATCGCTTGCCTGTGGTCAGAATAAGGCTCCGGAAAAGGTACTTCCTCGCCCTTGGAACAAAAGACCTGTTAGCCAGACTGCACGCCAAAAGAGACCTCCACCGTTCCCACGGCTTGGCGGTTTCATCATTCTGAGTTTCATCCACGATGGCGTCGATGAGCTCCGGGGGAAGGGTCGCCATCTAGGGGAATAAATCAAGAAAGGGCAGCTTCTTTATCATCAGAACTGACCGTACCGCTTCTCGATGATGGTGGTCGAAAGGAAAATCGATGAATTTGAATTTGAAGCGGGAGGTTCCGGTCCTGGTCAGTTCGGGTCCGCGGGAACAAGGAAAATGGTATGATTGCATCTCAATACAGGGTGGAAAAGACTAACGACTCGGACGGTTCGAAGTAGAATCATGTAAAAGACTGAGAATAAAATCTACTCCAGATATAAATACTCAATCGTGATTTCTTGGCTGGGTGATTGACCATAAGTACTGTTACACCGACGCGCACTGTTTGTTCGCATTGAACATTAATTGTAGGACTAGAACGGGCCCAGCGAATCATACAAGTCATACTCGAGTGCCTCTGGTGAATCTGCAATCAGAGCCAGCGAGCAAGGGTAAAAGAATACTAACCAGGATTAACAATGCAAGTCCTGGCATTGACACCCCCGCAGACACTCCGCGATAGCTTACGAAGGATGGAACCTCTTGCGTTGATCCCATCTGATGTCTCTTCTTGGGCAAATGTCGGATGCACCTCCACCATGGTCTCAACTTCAGCCTCGTTCAACGCCGTCCCAAGACTATCCCATAACTCGTCCATGTCAAACGTATGGAATCCCAATATGAAGTAGGGTCTCCCACGCAAGGTGACATGCCGTAGTTTGTTGTTATGTCCGCAACACTTTATGTTCCGCGTCCAGCCCTTGAAAAAGACCTCGTCGGAGTACTTAGACCGGATGCAGTCGTCGAAGGTGAGAGTGAGGGAGCGGACATTGTCTAGTATGAGAGATATATCCAGCCACTTGCTATCGATGGGGCCTGTAAAACATTCATGAATAATCGTACGAGAACAGGATATTAAAACGTACCTCGGAAGTATTCTTCGACATGGTAAACTATGAGTTCTTCAAGAGGAGTCGTAGCACTAGCCAAGAACTCCTGTAGAGAATTGAAGTGTTGCTGCGTATAAATACAAATATCCGAAATCCGGAGAGAATTGAAACCGACAAGGAAGAAACTTCCCAACAGCAGCAAAGTCATATCAACTGACATCTTTCCTTGTCTGAAAAGCGTTAGGTGTCCAATAACCGGCCTTGGGCCCGGCAAACGACGTATAATCCTGTGTGAAGATCTTACTTCTGGCAAAGGAGAGTCGGCAAAGGGTAGTAGCCGATCCTGAGATAAAGGTACACAACAGTACAGGATCTTCGAATGTACAAGTGTCGAAGCTGATAGACTGGAACGTGTGGGCGCCCAACGCATGTAGAGCGGCTGGATTGAGATGGTCCCAATCGAACCAGCGTAAATGGATACCCTTCATATTCTTCAAGGACGAAATGACGGCAGAGAGTATCTCGTCGCAACGTAGACCCACCATGCTTTCGTTGTCGATGCAAAGAAGTTTGACCAAAGCTGGAATATTGACGAGCGAGGTTTGACAGATTTGATGGAAATCGCTGAGTCGTTCGGCTGTCGAAAAGGACAGACTATGGAACAGGTGCTTCCTGCTTCTCTGAACAAATGGTTGGTTCCCAGGTCCGGCTTGCGTTTGGTCGACGATAGCATCGAAAAGTTCTTGGGGGAGTGGCGTCATCTGTCGCAAGTGAATAAAGAATAAATTTCTCCATGATGAGAACTCACTGGTCACTGAGCAATTCTGTTAGAATTTTCTACCAAGTTAGATGATTGTGGTTAAGAGGAGACCAGTGAGCTTATAAATTTGAATTTGGAGTTGAGTGCGTGACTGCAGTGGCAATTGCCGGAGGACGCGTCGAAACAAAAAAAACGCCACTAAAATAATCACTGGGTATGTACGAGATCGCAAGAGGTAAGTAAGAATAATAACGGCCCTAGATATTATGCGGTCCAGCATGCATCTTCGCATACCCAACCAACAGTTCCTCAAACTCTCCCATCTCCGGTAACTCAATCACCCCATCCCTCCCCGTCCTCCTACTCACCAAATCCCCAATCTTATCCGCTACCGTCTGCGGGCCAAACCCCAAAATCTCATACAATGTCTCTTGAGGGGCTGACAACCCAAACGTATGCATCGACACACTCGCATGGGCCCACCTCGCCCAGGCGTAGCTCCCCCATGCTTCCACAGCCACCACAAGCGCTTCCCCAACACCCAGCAGGTCATCCCTATACGCCTTCATCTGCCGGATGAAATGATCCTGCGAAGGCATCGACACGACCCTCACACGCCTGGGCGCGAGAAGCTCGCCTACTCTGAGGCACAGCGCCACTTCAGAGCCGGTACCGATGAGCGTGATCTCGGGAACGGTACCTTCGTGGGATTCCCAGACGACGTAGGCGCCCTTCTCTACTTTAGAACGATCGGTCCCGTCGAGATGAGGCACAGCTTGGCGGGTCAGACACATAATCGTCGGGGTATGGCTGGACGACGGGCTCAGCGCGAGGAGCCAACAACCGAGAACCTCTTCGACATCTGCCGGTCGGAGAAGGTTGCAGTTAGGTAACGCCCGGAAGAAGGTTCCTAGACTAAACAGTCAGGATCAGTACACGTCTCTTCAACGACAGAGAGAAAAAGGGTCTTACGCGATACTCTGATGCGTCGGTCCATCCTCCCCAACACCAATAGAATCATGCGTACCAATCCCTATAAACCTCAAGCCCTGCAACCCCGACATACGCAACCCCGAAGCAGCATACAGCCAAAACTGGAAATACGACGAGCACACCGGGATGATCATCCCGTTCTGATACGCGTTCAGCCCGTTCGCCACACTAATCATGGCGAACTCGCGGATCCCATACCGGATCTGCCGGCCTGCGCACGTGCCTAGAGAGGTCGAAGGCTGCGAGAAGGTCAGACCAAAACTCGGCGAGATGACCAAATAACGGAAGACATACATGCTGAAACTCAATCATCCCCTCCAACCCTTCCTCCTCATACTTCTTCTGCCAGTGAACGAACGTACTCTCCATCAAATCCGCAGAAGCGAGCATCAAAGTCTTGTACCATGGGGCGAAGGTACTGACGACGATATGAGACGACTTTCGCGTCGCCTGCGGGGCCTTCGGAAGCTCGTTTTTGGGCGGAAGCAGCGAAGCATCAAACGTAGGCGCCTCCTTTGCATACACACGCGAGTTCAGCTCGGCGTATTCCGCGGGGTACTCTCGCATAGGTCGTATGGAACAGCTCGTTCCAGGTAGACTCGTACTCAGCTCCAAGCTCGGTCAGAGAAGCAAAGTAGTCTGAGCGATATGTCAGATATGGCCAAAGGGAGATGTAACCGAGAAACTCACCGTAAATCTCTTGAGGAACGACGAACCGTTTGTCGACATCAAAGCCGAACTGCTGTTTGACGTAGGTGACCTCCGTAACTCCCAGCATTGCACCATGAGCAGAGCCAGCGTTAGCCTTCCGCGAGCTGTAGCCGATAGTCGTGCGGATATGGATAAACGTCGGCTTGTCTTTGATAGTTTTCGCAGTGTCAAGTGCAGAGATGATACCATGAAGCTGCAATACGAAATCAGCAAACGCACAGAAAGTGTCTATCAGACTCACATCGTTATCCCCATCCATCACCTCAAGAACGTGAAAACCATTCGCCTTCATCTTCGCAGACGTATCATCCGTGAAGCAGTGATCAATCGACCCATCGACAGTAACCGAATTGTCGTCATAAATCACCGTCAGATTATCCAGCTTCAAATGAGCAGCAAGAGAAAGCGCCTCCTGCCCAACACCTTCCTGAAGACATCCATCGCTCACAAGGCAATACACTCTGTTATCTACGAAATCCCATCAGAAAAACACGAAAACTAAAAAACCAATAACTCACCAACAACCGCCACCTCAGGCCTATTATACACCGCCCCCAAATGCTTCTCCGCAACCGCAACCGCACCGCATTCGCCACCCCCTGCCCCAACAACCCCGTCGTAACCTCCACCCCAGGGAACTCAATCTCCGGATGCCCCGCTGCAATCTCAAAGTCGGGATTATGATACCCCTTGAGCGCATCCATTCCCCACACCTCATACCCCGCCAGATGCAGGTGTATATACTGCCACAAACATGCATGGCCCGCAGAGAGGACGAACCGATCCCGGTTGAACCACTCAGGGTTCTTCGGGTTGAACCGCATAGTATGCCGCCAGAGGGCTACGCCTATAAGTGCCGCGCCCATTGCGGTACCGGGGTGCCCGCCTTTGAATTGCTACGATAAGTCGGCAGCGAGGGTGCGGATGGTGTTCACGACGAGTTTCTCGGTAGGATCCATGAGAAAAGTGGGGAGATAAAAGACATGTCGATGATTCCTTTGCTTCTTATAGGCGACGTCTGGTAGGCCCACCTCCCACAGCATAGGCGGGACAGACAATGTTGTTCCGGGAGCTGGGGTGTGCGGATGTATATACTTCCGGGATGTTGGGTCGCCTGATGGCGCCTGAGCTCGTGAATCAGAAAAAGGGTTCTATAGGTCTGTCAGAGCCGTAATACAAGCAGCAACTCGGGACAAACCAACCTGCGAGACGTCTTGCTTCAGTGTATGGCGGAGGTACCTTGGCGTTTGTCGATCGAAAAAATAAGCCCAGGACCGATATTCGGCGATTGTACATTGATTAAAGCCCATAAAGATACAGTAAAGGTAGAGAGAGACAGAGGTGGAAAGAGTTAGAGGAGGCCATAAAGAACTCCCGTAAGGCCGAGCAATAGCACGATCCTAGGAGCTCTTCTTTCCTGGGCGCCACCAGTCCAAGGGCATGCTCCAGCAGACTTTTGACGAGCAGCAGCCGTGGTTGCCGGTGCAACGACCTCCGTTGTATCATTCGGCAAAACACCGCGTCTTTGCTTGCTACATATACGGACTCCAAGGGTGGGGTGAGAGGTGGAAAAAGTTAGAGTAGGCAGTACAGAACTGCCATCAGACCAAGCAGCAGCCCTGCGATAGGAGCTCTTCTTTCCTGGGCGCCGCCAGTCCAAAGACACGTTCCAGCAGCCTTTTGATGAGCAGCAATCGTGGAGGCAGGTGTAACGACCTCGGTTGTACCATTCGGCAGAACACCATCCTTAGTCGAAACATACACAGGTTCGACGATCGCCGGAGTGTAGGTCGCGATATATTCTTCATAACAAGGTGCCTGAACCGGATTGGCTCCAGGAAGCGTCGTCAGGTTTCCCGTAGCTAAAAACGCGTTCAAGTACATTTTCGAACCAAGAAAAGAGGGACATACTGATTTCATCAACAGTATTCGAAATATAACACCTCGCATTTTGGTCAATGGTAAAGGTTCCAGCGGCTACGCAACACGAAGGGTCGCCGTACGGGTTGCAGTGGCACTCGTTGATGGCTTTTTGCAGCACGCCAGACTCCCAGCCATTGAAGAAGTCGGCGTGGTAGCCGTATCCAGTGGGATCGCCATTGGAGAACCTACGAGTCTCGTCAGATACATAGAACGAGAGCGGAGACGGCACCCTCACACAAAAGGCTGTCTAGGTGTCATAGCTTCGCCTCGCTGGTCCTGGAAGCCTTGAGTAACCCAGTACACCTGCAAGAACTGATGAGCGACAATTTTTACAAACGGGCAGGCGCATATACCTCCATGAAAATCCGAGGAAGCGTAACGGGATAGTTTGGGTCATCACATGTCCCATTGTCCGGTCCCGTCGAAGGAAAAGCGATATGAGATTTGTGATCTTCGGAGTCCACATTCTGCGAGACGTCAGATCAGCACTCTTCCAAAGGACTTTACGAACCTTTCCGTCCCAACAGCTTGGAAAGTTCTACTTGCAGAGCGGCATTAGCGGAACCCACAGCGCTGAGGGAACTAGGACGCACAATTTGCGATCGTATACCCGACGTGCAGTCCTGGTTAACGGGAAGCTCGTTGTATTTGGTCGACACTCCGGCAAAGTTGAGACAAAGGAATGTGATAGCTTGTTGTGCGAAGCTCGACGCGTTCAGGGTACGGAGGTTGGGATCACCTAGAAGCCGTATTAGGTAAGGCAGGTCTCAGTCAAATGGGATGCGGACCAGAGATCATTCTGAACTACTTAGCATCAGCAAAGCGAGAACAATGACAAACGGCGGACTCACGTCATCAGGGAACGGGGCCGTCAAAGAGGAATTGTCACTGAAGAGGTAGTCTGCATCGTACTTCAGTCGAAAGACGTCGGAGAGAAAAAGCCTAGTACATCTGGAATACGCGTCAATGGGGAGTGTGGACATAATTGAAGGGTACGCACATGACAGCACTCCCGTTCACAGTCACAAACGATCCGTCATTCTTCCTAGAGGGGAAGTATCTCAGTTGAGATTTATGCAGGAGGGCCAAGGGTACCTACTGCCAGTAAAGATGCTTTCGAGACTGGATTAGCAGAGATCCCAGAGCACCACGTAGAGAAACGTACCGGATACCAGTAGTTGCTTTTATCTTCCTGAATCGGTATCGACGTACACTCGCTCCCTCGCAGATCCGCCGTCGACATGTTCAAGCTGAAGCTGCTTCCTCCTAGCACTACGCGCGACTTCAGAAACGCCTCCAAAGCCGATGGAAGGAAGCAAAACCAGACCAGAATGAACGTGAGACCCGACCGTCCCCGGGTATTGAATAGGATCCATCCGCTGCGTTGTCAGAACATTATCTGTTATGAAATGAGCTCGTGGCGCGTCCGACAGGCAATCATAAAAAACGGACTTGCGGCCATTAACCAGTATGAGCACACATTCGGGATCCACAGGAATAAGGAAAGAAAAAAGAGCGAGAAAAGCATCGTGTAGATGACGGAGCAAGAGAGAAACGGTAGGGAAGAGTACAAAGCATGGCTGTTGTCATCCAGTGGCTACGCGTGGTGACCGTGCGGAGGAACAATGGCTGCATATTGTTCGCCCTCGGAATGGCATTGTATTCTCACGCATAGCCACCATATTCAGCCGCGGAGATGCCGCGGTAACTTCATCCTTTCTCCGACCTTGACCTTCTGTCATCTTCTTTTGATCATCTCTCTTTCGCTTGCAGGGAATATCTCCCTCCGCCGAAGCTGAAATTACCACAGATACTTCTCTTTCTCTAAATTTCGGGTGAGACCATTCACTACCGTAAGACTGCCAGTCTTTTTTTTAGGAACAGCGATTGAAAGAATGAACATCCCCGCAAAGAAACAAACGTTCATCATTTCAGATCTCACAACGTTGCGAAGACAACCAAATCCATCGGGTTCGGACGTTATCCCGTTTACATCCCTCGGCGCCTCGGCCCGCATGACATGTTGCCGCCAAGAAATCTCAGGGCCAACACAACTCACCATGCGACTTCATTGTCGACGTCCAACGCTCGTGGCCCTGCTTCAAGCACCTTACGCTCGCGTCTGCAACCATTAACTGACCCAGTAAAAAACACTCTCTTTCCATCTCTTTCCCTCAAACTAAAACTCGCCTCCTTTCCAGATGGTTTCAGATCCCGAACGGATGCACGAGCTGTACCACCTCCCCGTCATACCCCTCCCCTCCGAAGTCAGCGATCCCGATACCCTCTACCGTCCCAATGCCCACTTCGAGCTATACCCCTGTCCACCCCCACGATGTCCCCCACACGACCAATGCATGTACACCGAATCCTCTCTCCGCCTCGAGAAAACCTCCGGTCTCTACGCCGCGTCCCTGACCCACCGTATACCCATCCCCCCATCCTCCCAACCCTCAGAAACCATAGTCTTATGTGAGAAGTTATGCGGCGGCTTTCGCGAGGAACGCGTAACACACGTATGGACCGCCACCAGGGGCGCTGAGGGACAGACCGTCATCGCGAAGATATTCGACCCTCTATACTTCATCGACCCCTACGAAGGTACCGACCCATTCCCATTTGTCGACCTCTCCGTATCACGCGAAGTCGAAGCTTACCGCCGACTCGAATCCCTCCAAGGAACCAAAGTCCCCCAATTCCTCGGACTATTCGTCTCACCCTCACCCTCTCAGGGCAACCGCACAGTCTACGTTCTCCTACTCGAATACGTCCCAGGAAAAGACGTCCGCTACCTCGTCCCCTCCCCAACATCAGATTCGCCTCCAGACTCTGAGGACACAGTAACGAAGCTTTGTCCCACCCACCGCTCCTCCATTGTCAACGCAGCCGTCACCGTCTTCTACGACATCCTCATGAGCGGCGTCAAGCAGCGCGACATGGCCCCGCGGAACCTCATCATCCGGCCCCCCCTCCGCGGTGGAGGTAATCCTTTTTGCGACAAGGAAGACTGCCCAGTGCGGTTTGCTGTCGATCCTGCTGATGTGCAGAGCGTGATGATCGATTTTGAGGGATCTGAATTGTGGGATCCGGATCATGAGTTTTATGATAAGCCGACGAGGGAGAGGGAGATGCGGGCGTTGAGGGAGGAGTATTTGGAGGACTGGTGGTATGGCAAGTACGGGATATGATCTTTACAAATCATTCCTGTTTACTTTCGTGGCATATTGTGGGGATTGTGAGTAACATGTAACGCTTCTTCGAACCTTTCTCGCGACACTTGAACTCTTGGAAATGAACGCTCCGCCTGATTCTGGACCAGTATTCTGAAGACCGAGTACCAGAGTCCATTCACCAGATTTTGGCCAGGCATCTAAATTTTCGCGTGTTTTCATCGTCAAAGGATATTTGTGAATCACAGCTACCGTCGACACGCTCACAATACCACAGCAGTTCTTTCTTTCTAAAATTTCTTCTTCAGATTTGTTTTATTCAAAGCTCGAACGACGAACCAACTCTTAGCCCTTTAGATCCATAGTCCCTTTTTTCTATCATGGTTCTCTGTGCCAGACGGTATCGGGACACTACGAGAACCATAAACGTGGCTAACACCATGTGGCTCTTCTCTAGAAATGCACATCGCGGCGTGTACTCTGGTCTGCTCGCAACTCTTGCTTTTGAACGCGCGAACATTCCGTCACCAACGCTTACTTGCTTTGTTTTCTCCTCCAAATCACTAGCTTGATTCTACGGTAATGCAAACCTGCGTCTTGTATTTATTTACCTTCTCAGCCTTTCCTTCACTGCTAAACAGACGCCATTTAGAGTCTCTCCAGCTGCTAGTACATTTTCGGGAAAGGAGCGTTATGGAGAGACCCTTTCTTTGAGACGCGTTTCGACCCCCGACCCACTCAAATTTTCCTCGTCGGACACGTTTTGGCATCACATTAGTGCGGTGACGGACGCGTCAGGAGCTTTTTTTAGTCCAGTTCATTTGCACCGATTGATGATATCGCGTCAGAGACTTAGTTTCTGACTGGCGTAGTACTTTCTATCGATATGAGTGGAACAACGCTAGAGACAAAAGACGTTGCTGTAAAGGGAAAGGTTGACTACGTAGCCAACAAGGGAACAAATATGGCAGCGGCCGGATAAACTGTTAGGATAAACTGTAATTATCCAGTCATGTAACAGGAACTCCCTGCAAACGCGCCAGAATCATCAAAGGTTGGTTATCTGTTTTGTATACCCTGATGAATGGACAATTGAATTGATGTTTCGAAGCAAGGAGAAAGTGACCCAACTCCAATGAGGATTTTGGTTCTCGTTGACGCTCAGCCACAGAGCACCCCGAATGTGATATCCGACACCTGATAGCCCAGCATGGACTAGGTCGAAGGGATAGAGATGAAAGAGATAAAAGATTCACAAGGGTACTCAGGATATTGCCGTCGTTGAAGCATGACAAACGCTTCGAGGCTGTCCAACGATTCAGAGGTTGGCACGATATACAACGCCACAAGGATCATGTCGGGCGGAGACCTGAGGCTCGATGAACGGTATCACTTTTTAGAGAATCCAAAACAGCCCAAGTCCGCTGTGATCGCAATGATGGGATGAGGATTGATTTTGGGTAACAAAACAACTAGCAACAGAAACCGGAATGTGCCAGTAGACGCTGTTTATCTGACTATCAGCCTTTACTGCATCGGTAAAATCGGTCCGGTACAATGCCAGGCAGGACGTACAAGGCAATCTTTTAAGAGTGCGAGTCATCGGCCGCCAAGCTACACGGATCATCTAGGAAGGAAACGGCATGGAGTCGCATCCCATTGATTGAATGCCATTAATGATATTCAATAGGTCATGTTCCGAGTCGCGACGAAGGCATTCCAGAGCATATCAGACGCGCTCAATTAGTTGATAAGAAAAGAAAAATTTCAGCATTTACCTGCACTGGGGTAAAGATTGGTTTTGACGCGTCAATACTATGCATTCGTGCGTTTGACAACCGGGGTGATTTAAAAGGTCCGTATCGGAATGATGACGAGCTCAAGAAGAATCAGTCAAGGGTTGCCGCCGCGGATGTTGTTGATCATGATAAGATACAGAAGAAGAAGTGGCGCCACAAATACCATCCACTTTTGGGAAAGGCTGTCGTAAATGCTTGTAGGACGCGTCAGAGTATTGGTAGACCAGAACAGTCACGGGCGATTATCACTAAGACGCGGTCACGTATAGTCACGAGCCCTTAGTCACCATTCTTTGTCATTCTTCGGACCATCTTTCGGATGATTTCCCCGGATGTAGGGATTTCCCGCAGCTTTTACACATGAAATATCCTCATTTGGAGTGGATTGGGGTAAAATTATCCCCAAGAAATGACACTAAATAGCGCGACCCAGACGTCAAAAAGCGTTCTTCCTCTCTTACCGCCATCATCACTATTTTTTTTACTCATCATGGTTGCTCTCGTTCAACGTCCCGCTCCCACTTTCAAGGCTGCCGCCGTCGTTGACGGTCTCTTTGAGGACATTTCTTTGACGGATTACCTCGGCCAATGGTATGTCCCTTTCAATACTTTTTGCCGGGGCGATAACTGATCGTTCCTAGGGTCGTCCTCTTCTTCTACCCTATGTACGTACATCATCGCCGCATATTATCTTCATCTCCAGTCTGACGACAACCAGGGACTTCACCTTTGTCTGCCCTACCGAAATCCTCGCTTTCAACGACGCCCTGGCCGAGTTCAAGGCTCTTGACACGAAGGTTCTCGGTGCGTTTATCTTGTCCATGACGAAATTCTGCTTTTCATTCGCGTCATTTAGGTGTTTCCACCGACTCCCAGCACTCCCACTTTGCTTGGGCCAACCAGCCCCGCAAGGAGGGTGGACTCGGACCCGACCTCAAGCTTCCCCTCATTGCCGACCGAAATATGTCCATCTCCCGCGATTATGGTGTCCTTCTCGAAGAGGAAGGCATCGCTCTCCGCGGTCTCTTTATCGTCGACCCTAAGGGTATCCTCAGGTACGTCGCCACTCTTACCTAACATTTTTACTGGTCGCTGATCATCGTCTCGTTGCCAGGCAAATCACTGTCAATGATCTTCCCGTCGGTCGATCCGTCGATGAGACCATTCGTCTCATCAAAGCCTTCCAGTTCACCGTACGTCATCTGAACCCTTGCTATCTTGATCTTCCATCTCACGTTGTCACTAGGACAAGTACGGAGAAGTTTGTCCCGCTAACTGGCACGAAGGTGACAAGACCATGAAGGCCGATCCAAAGGGTTCCAAGGAGTACTTCTCGACGGTGGGTGAGGAGGGCCCGAACAAGCGTGCCCGTCAGGCTTAGATGCAATTACACGCACAGGGGTAGTAGAGGCAAGAAGAAAGAAAATCTTATAGAGCCTTAGATGACATATAGACATACTTCCACTCAACTTTTTCTTAATCTTCATGTGCTTTGATTTCTATTCCTTGGGATTTGTTTCTTGCCTTCTCACGAGAATTCTTTCTACTGTACTTCTTGACGGCTATGCTGCAAAATATTGTCGCTTTCCACCAAATTCACAATTGTTGGGTACGAACGGTCTCTTTAGATGCGTAATTCCCTCGTCTTTTCTTTCAGAGGTTTACTTACCGCCTGTGCTCACAAATGAACGGAACCACACCTGAAAATATGGCAAACTAACGAGCGCCTTCCTGTTCACTGGGATCTCCCTTCACGGGTCCATCTCTCCCAATGCATTTCTCTCGTTACCCTGGATATCTCCGGAAAAGTATATATCTAACGCTCAGATGCGACACGTAATGCTTCAAGCTACACCATTAGCTCCTTCCTTCATTGAGAAATTCACTACAGGTGAGTCCGAGAAGTTTACACATGCCCTGTGCGCTGTTCACTGATGTGACTCGTGGAATGGAGTAATCCCTCGTACAAACGTACCGGCATCATACGACCAAGTTTGCTATTCATCCACGCTGAGATATCTTTGACTCTGAACCGGGCTTGGACCTTGCGCACCACCGACCCATCTGTCTCTGAAAACAATTTACTCTCTTGATACGAGAGACGTGGACACGAAACTCGAGGTACTTGTTCAGCGTATGGACTTAGCCAAACGCTGACTTGGCTAAAGCAGGAAGGCTATGGCGGACCTCATTAGGTGATATACGAACCCTTAGTGCAAAGACTGGATCAAATTTAAGGGAGTTGTTGAGGATGGTGAGCTTTGCCATCCTTGGAGCTGTCTCCGTCGTATGAGTTGCCCCTGCTCAGTTTATTTCTTAGGTTCGATGGTCATGGACGGAATGCGTCACAAATTAAAGATGAAGCACGGCCTCATGAATTCACTTTCAATGATCTTGCGCAGATACTCAAGGAAATCGTCCTCAATTAAGTTAGCTTGATGTGCAACGCCTTACAGCCTGTTTTCTAACCTTTACTCCGAGCCAGTTTCCCCGTTCCATTGATACAACCCTACATCTCATACCTCCACAGGATAGGGCATGGAGAGCGGATCCATTGAATCTCGATAGACCATTCTGCGCAATCATACCTACCGTCCAGGTTTTTTATGTGGACGACATCTTTCGCTTACAGACGGCACTTCTGACTCACTATAGCCTATGTTTTTATATCTGTAAATTGCGATTAACAATTACGCTGTTCTCAGGTCTTCTGCTTGACCATATGCCCAGACCTGTAAAGTGACGTCGCATTTCTGCGTTTCTTTCGGCGTATCGAATTACACACTTTGTTGACGAAGGCGCGCTCCTCAGTAGATGCGGTCTTGACAGCAGGAAGTCTCGTCTCCAGCTTGCCACGAGCTTCTTGGCAGAGGTAGGTGGGTCGTGACTATACGTGTACCCTGCTGCCGAAAACCTGTGGCGTGAAGGGAGGGTGCGGTACACGTAGCATTGGTCCGAATTTGTAGCGTTGAAATTAATAATTAGTGCCAATGCAATTTCTAGTTGCTTTTTGCGGATACATCTGGTTCTCAGTGCTAAGAGACAAAAACATTAATGTGATATTGTTATCCTCCCTCTGCATCAACACGTGTACTGGAAGTATTCTACCAATCATGGTCGTTAAAAGGTGTCCTGAAAAGAGAAAATCATACTAAGAACTAGTAAAAAAATTTCCATATGTTCCGCCAATGCCAGTTCTCCAAGAGTGTCGAACTCTTCCTCCACGCTCTCCCTCACGACAAGATCCAGTGTCTCCAAAATCGGATCCTTGTACACGCCGTCAACCGTACCCAGCTCCAATCGATCACGTAAGAAGGACACCACGTTACCACTCGAATCCTCCAGTAGGGCCGAGGGGAAAACCTAGGTTATTTACCAAAAATGGTTTTATACAGTATTATACTAGGTATTATACCATGTATTATACCTAAGGGGTCTCGGAGGGGGTTTAGTTATGTATAATACCCAATCACGTGAAGCCATTAAGTCCTGATATAACAATCAAATTGGCAGCTCTCAGAGCTTGTAGCTGCCTACGCAATCAAATAGCTCCAATTCCATGGTAATTGGCACTAATTTTACGCTTGGTAAGACTCAAAATGACTTGAATATCCTGAAAAATCCCCGAAAAAGGATGAAGAAAATTTCAAAATTCGAATATTTTATGCATCACGTGATCAGGTATTATACCGGGGACCGACCCTCTGGAGGTTTTCCCCTCGGCCCTATCCTCCAGACGGTCATATAAAACCAGATGACTGATTCCAGACATATTCAAAGACCCTGCTCCATCTCTATAATTCAGAAACTTCAAAAAACCATTGCAGCAACTCTCGATCGTGAGCTTCCAGAGGCACCCATCCCGTGTCAATCGGCGGAAGAGCTGAAGAATCAAAGGTAGAGAATCCTCTGCAATCCCACCGTCTCTGTCTAGTTCCGATTCCGAAAAGTCTGCTGGGGGGAGGGCAATACGCCAAGGAACCCGAGGTCACGCAGCTTGAAGCGATATCGACAATGACGCCTTCAAGGATATGGTCTGTCGCCTAAAATCCAACTTCAAGCCATGGCAAACCAAGAATCAGATTCTATGGAGTCGACTAGCCTTGGTACACCGACACATACAGGCAACCAGAGCAGCTTTGGGCCGTGACCAACGACAGCTAGATGTCAGAGTGCATGCTGAACGGAATGGTATAATCAAGGATTTGAGAAATCATCTTACGTCTACCGTGCTCAGGTTGCAGTAGGTACTGATACCGGGATATCAGTGTTCATCTTGTGTTCAGAGAGTCATGATGATAACGAAACGGCGAGCGCTATTGATCATTCTTCGACTGATCATGATGATCGATGACTCCGCTACATCATGGCTCGGCAGTGACAAAGCGCCTGTAGGCCTGCGTGTATCGCACAGCTAAAGTTGCGCTACCCGTTGAATGACATTGAAAATGTTCAAGTGTAGAATATGATGACCCGCCAAAAATCCGGTTTCGAGCGACCATGTAAATTTACATTGACACCTGCTGCGGGAGAGAAGGCCGATATATGGGCGTAATAGCGTGCAAAAACTCACGCACGCGCAAGTAAGGTGTTTCTACCCGAAATTTGGTTATTAGTGCACAAGTTCGCTCAAATCTTTCCGCAAGTTAAGGGTCATTTGAAGCAAGTTTACTGTTATAAGGAGTCTGTGATTTGTTGTCGCGCCGTGGTCCAGACAACTGATTATGGACTATGCACCGTACCTATGTCAACTTTTTGGGAACAAATGCGGTACCTACGTCATTCAGCGGGCCGTATGGTGAACCCTGCAACTCCGTGAAAATTTGTTATCGTATCTCGGTTTATCATCGGATCGCAGAGCAATTGAATCCAGAGTTAACTGTCTGGACAAGGTTGAACGGAATTCCAGTTCAGAAATCAATTATCTCAAAAGAGACATTCATACATGCCTTGAATTCGAATCATTGAGGGTACTAGTTTGCTACTGAGGATCAAACTCAGAGATCAAAATATTGAAGACAAATAAAAATCTGGCTCCATCGCGTGAAACAGCAACAAAGAAATAGGTAAGGTAGAAGAAATCAAAGCTTAATGCCTAAGGATTTTGGCTCACCACGGAAACAAAGGAAAACTCGTGATATCTAATCGCCGAAATGATGTCGGCCGGTCCAGCCATCTCGTCTCGCTCCGAACCTGCCCCCCAGATCTTATTTAGAGATCTATGGCAACAACTGATGATGTGTATATCACTATAGGAAAACACTTAACTTGCGGGGGGGAACGTGAACTTGCGCACTTAAAAGTAACTTGCAACTGGAAAATATATAACTTGCGTTCATCACATTTTTTGCACGCTATTACGCCCATACCGATAGAAACAAAGACATGCTTGATTTGGGAGACGAGGCTTCCGTGGGTCTCAGCGCGAACTTCGCTACTATTGTTAATCTGTCGCATGACCAGAGAACGACCCCCAAGTCCAAGATAGGAATTCCCGAGCATCGGATTCTAAGTGCCCCGAATATTGGTCGGGTCAGATGAGCGCTTCTTTGGCGCTCGGGCCAAGCGCGTTTATTGCCACGTCAAATGTTCTAGGCACCAGGGGGGGGACCCGATATTCGCGAAAAGGATCTGGAGTCGAGCCCGTACTTCAGCTCCGTGAATTCAGTCAAGGGGATCCTGGACCAGACAAGAAATGAGGTCGACTTGGTACATGTTCCGAAATGGATAGCCATTTCAATTTGAATCCAGTCAGCAACAGCGATACCGAGGAGTTAATAATATACTGGGGAAATGGTTAGCAAATCTTGGAATTTAAAAGGACGACATGTGAACTAGCGACTAGAACCTTCGAGACACTCCACTTTATATTTCAATTTCCATCAAGGCTTTTACTTTCTCAGATCTCGGTTTAATATCGCAAGCCAGTCTATTTGGCACCCTACACCATCGATTTGCTTCAGTTCGGACAAACAAACAAAGACCATAGGCATACCAGCGAAAGGAATAATTGCTATACTAGATTTGCACTGGGTCCTCCCCAGATTTCTTTGATACTTATCTAAAGTCGCAATCATCGAGGCGAGGAGCAACCAAAGGGACGATTCAACCAAATCTGCGCCGGGGTAGCATCTAGTACGAAAGCAGTCAGAACAGAGAGGGCCGTGTACTATCTGCAAACCTTCCGAAACTGAAGATATGATTCCTTGGATCCTTTGAAGGATTCTGACCCTTGCTCATGAAGTGTTCCCGATTGAACATGTCAGGGTTGGGATAGAGTTTTTCATCACGTAGAATGGCCCTTAAAAATACATAACATGAGAATCGGTTAGTAATACGAAGTCTGCTTACCATATATTGGCGACGACCTAGCATGCGGTGTTATATTTCGTATGTCACAAGCCAATGATTCATTTGACTCACGATGGATCCTTTGGGAATATGTGTTCCACGTTACTTGCAGCAAACATTGAATTCGCACAGTATTTGATTATCTTCTTCGTCGGCGGCGGCGAGAGATCGTCTCTTGAGAGTAGGTTTGAGCACAAAGACGGAAGTATCGTCCCATTTTTCTGCCAGCGGTACAAGATCCACAGGCCATATTTCGCTGCCGATTGTGGTATCATTCCCCAGGATCTCAAGGCAGACCTCAGTCTGCTTGAGGAACCTGTCGTCTGACTTTTGTGACTGATAGCCTTTACCTGGCCCCTCGCGAGGCCCTCCAGACAGGAATTATCAGTCAAAAAACTTATATCTTCATTAGACAGGAAGAGATCATTGCGGCAGAGAGGTGATACCCAAAGACTTCGAGATGCCTCGGCGATATTTTGCATTTCTGGTTGTGAGGTTCAGCAGATCATCATATCTACAGAATCCAACTGGTGGCAATGGCAGAAAAAATATGAGCAGAAAGATTCTGGTCCATTCTCGTTGCTCTTGAAGCTTTGATTCATCGACGTTTGAAAGAGGGTGAGGCAGTTTCGCTTCCCCGGGCCGGCATGGATGTTGATCAACGCGTCACAATCACGTGCCGTTACAGGCGCGTCCGTTACCGTTTTTTTCCACGACACCGCACGAGCTCACTCTTTTATCACCACCATCATGGATATTGAGATGCTGGGTGCTCCCCAAATCTCTGCCAGCAGTCGATTCTGTGCCTCATGCAAAAAGCCAATGCCCAACGATGCACTCTATAAATCATGCGAGCCATGTCTAACCAAGAAACGGGAATACCAGGGAAGATGCGCCACCGAACGAAAGAAGCAAATAATGGCTATTAGGGAAGTTGTTGGGATAAAAAGGAAGACTGAGGATGTTGTTTTGGATGCGAACGCGAAGAAGAAAAGAGTCAGACAGATCTTATGGGAAGTGCAAGTAACGGAGTCAGTGCAGGACACCCGGGTTGCCCCTGTACGTGCTCTGCTTGCTTCTCTCGTGGCTGCTTATTTACTTTTTTTTTTCTTTCCAGAAAGGAGCTAATGGAACATTCGTTGTCCAAACAGCATCCGACTTCTACGGGCGAGGAGAATTCTGCGTTCGACCCTTGCGTGCGTGCGTTCAACTGCGTTTGAATGCGTTCAACTCGGATGCGTTTGCGTTCCTTCGATGCGTTCACATGCGTGAATTGCTAAGAGCTACTCTACATTCAAGAATAATACTATCATGTGTATTTACATGGCGTACTTACCTACTTTTGATGTATTTCCTGGACCTGTATTGGCAGCTTTCTATGACTTAGAAACAGTGTGAGACTATCTTGGAAAGTCATAAAGGCGTGGATTTTAGTTGGTATATGTATTAGAACATAATACTCTTACTTCAGTATCATTTCGCATTGAAATAGTGTGAACCCTTGCATTTTTTGGACTTTTGGTAAACCGAAAAACTTGTGTGCACCTCTCGAATCGACGCAACTCGCTTACGCAACTCAAAAATAAGTCACGCATGCGTTAATAAATTGAACGCGAGCGTCGTTGTAATAAACACATGCGTTCGAGACAAAAGGCAAACGAGAACGCAAATGTGACGATGGTTGTGACGGCGTGTCACGTTTGCGTTAGGCTGCGTTGAACTCGAGTTGAACTGTGATGGCTTCCCCCGTTGCACTTCATATGTGCTCTGCTACATTCTCCAAGATTAAGAGAGTCTCTAATGGATTCCTGCTATATATATCTCACTATAATTTGCGGAAACCTTCCAAGATTTAGCTGAGACCCCTTGAACTGGTTCTCTTTCCTCTGATCTGTTTATATTGCTCATCCTATTTTCATACCTCTAACGTAGTCCAATATCCCTGGAAGCCCTCGAGACGTGTTTTCCGGAGGGAAATATCCACATGAGTAATCAGGTGGGTTCACACTTAGTCGGGGAGACTGTCCTTCTATGGGATGAGACCCTGTTGCCATCAAAGTACGGTGCTGAGATCTTTTACGAGTAGGTTAGACTGTTACATTCCATTTATTTTATAGCTAAAGTACATAAAAGTATTATTACGCACGAACGCATCTTTGTCAAGTTCGCACACGCAAACGCAAGCGTGACAAACGCAAATGCAAAATTCACCTTGCCCGACTTCTACAAGCTAATCAAAGCCCAGCCAAAGCTCGTGAACGCCTGCCATTCCATCATTTCCATCGCATCCATCAATGATCAGAAACGTACCAAGCTTGTGTCGAAAGATCTCCTGTCCTTTGCTGAGCTCAAGTTCGAGTATGTTGTTCGTCTTGCTGGTGCGAGCGCGGTCTGACAGCATCATTTTAGCCGGTTCGAGAATGTTTTCAACGGGACACATCTTCCTGGTACCTATAGGCGTATCTTCAAGTGCAAGTGCCAGTCGAAGGAGCAGAAGCCGTTGAAGCGGAGGGCAAGCGACTTGAGTTCTTGGGTTGTTTCTTCGAAGTCCAAATTGCCGGAGGGCCCTTGCTCGGGTAGGATCACTGTTGTCACGGAGGATGATAATTCTCATCCTTTAGGTATCCCTGGGCGAAAGGTTACTGTCACCGTTAACCACTAAAGCTTGTCCTTGTCTTTTCTTCTTGCTTCGATTTACCTTATGCTTGTAGATAGTTTATCAAATAATGTACTTTATTGACCTTGTACATTTTCATCACTACATGTAAAATACCCACAGTGGTCGTAAATTCGTACTACGTGCCATCAAAGACGTAAAATAGCATCATACTCCTAATGTAATTAAAGACAACTGACGTCCTTCGTTAAATGAAATGCCTAAACTCGGGGCTCGCCACGCAGACAGCGAGTGCCGCCGTCGGTACGTCTTTGCTCGACCAGTTCACACCCTGAGCCTTGTTCCTCTGACTATTGTCAAGCATCATATATGTATGCAAGCTGAGAATGAGGCTTATGCCCACAGCGAGGAAGCTAAAGTTGACTACGAGGGCAGTGTTGTAGTAGGGGCACTAGAAATTCAGCATGGTCACCTGCGTGGTACCACGCGTGCGTGGTGCGTGGCCACGCGGGCCACGCAAAGTCCGTAGTTGAACTTGAGTTGAACTTGCCTTGACTGTACATATATACTGCGCAATGATAAGAATGCTTCATTAAACATATACTTGTATGTATTTCTTATTCATTGGTAAATTGTCTGCAAGAAACAGACCTTTGTTCGAAAATGTTTCAATGCTCAATTGTTGCCCATTAAAGGTTTTAAACCTTCAAATCTCGGATTTGTAGGTGCCATTGCATCTTCAATGCATGTATCTATGATTATGAGAAGGATAAATATCAAAACTTGGCTACTCTCTCATTTTCCCTGCATCAAGTCGTTAATCCAAAGATGTTATGACACTATGAACATTAATTCAACGTTGACATCACGTCAATTACTCCTTGAATGCTCTAATACTAACCAAATTGGTCATTTAATTCTCCCTAGAATTTTCGTTCCTTATGTACTAATATACCTTGACCATGCAAGTAACCACGCTGGCGTACCACGCAGGCACGCAGGCACGCAGGCACACCACGCAGGCTGACCACGCACCGCCACGCTGACAAACCACACAACCACGCAGACCACGCAGGCACCTCGCAGGCACCACGCTAACCCATATAAGTTTGCCCTCAGAAAGTGTATCATTTGTATAATTGCCTCTTAATTCGCTTGTTTCTTTGGTGTTGTTCATATCAAGTGTAGAACTCCATATTCTTCTCATCATGTCCACTCAACTGGGAACCCCACATTGTGTACCTTATTGCTTCTAGCTTGGCAGATCACCTCTAAGGCCTTTTTATACTGTTAGGATACTCATAAAATTATTTACTTCAGCTACAATACTTTTGATGTTCTTAAACTTAGCAATCCAGTTTGAATGATATTTTCATGATATTGACCATATTTTGAAGCATTTCAATATCACACTAAAGCTGTCATATTTAAACATTCAGGAATTCACAATCCAGCTGATTCTATGCAAGTACTAACAGAAAAGAACGGAACGCGTCGACTCAAGTCGCGTTTGATGGACTTGATCAACTTTTGATCGAAGTCCCGTAATTTGTCAACCACGCAGCCACGCACCACGCAACCACGCAACCACGCAGGCGACCACGTCGAATTCTTCTTGCCCTTGTAGTAGGGCTGTTCTTTCGCCGTGAAGATTTTGGAAGCAATCAGACCAGAAGCTAAGTACACGGATTAGGCGCCGATGAAGAGTTATGTTGTAAAGAGAGAGACGTACAGTTTACAAAGAATGCCATAAGTGCCGTACGGAAACCACGTCCGACTTCAGATGTATCGCTGCAGAGGTAACCTGATCAGTTGACACCCACAACCTAAATAACCTTTACTTACTTGCAATTATGCCACACGTGGAAAATTGCCGAAGGCGTGAACGCTCCAAGACACAATAGGAAGGAACCGAAGTACTGGATACCAGTATTCGATACATCAACAACATCAACTAAACGCCCATAAATAGGCCGTATAATATGAGAAGGGAAGATGAACGCACGGACGATGAAGCCAATCATCGTTATAGTCATCGCACCAGCAATATGCAACGACCGCTCTCGGAAATAATCCGATGAGGCTGCTGTGAGTAGCACAGCAAAACCACCGACAAAGTTGGGTGCGACCTATATATGTGACACTCGCTCAGCACATCCCTAATGATAAAATGGACAAGGACAGTTCGTACCGTGAGCAGATTCGTCGTCAACTTGCTCTTTCCCATTCGTCCAATGATCTGAGGGAGGAAAGTCGCAGTCGAGACAGAAGCTACTCCATAACAGATGGCTATTAACGCCCAAACGTAGAGCTTCCAGTCTTTGAGGGGAGCGAAGAAAGCTTGAGAGGTGAAGTTTTCGTTAATGACTGCAGACGAGTCACGGAGAATACGTGTCCGTGCAACATGCTTTTCCTCTGACGAGAAAAAGGGCTTCGAGTCGATATTCGCCAGGATGAATCTGTGAACATGTCAAGAATGCACCAGGAAAATGGAGGAGGTAGCGTACATTGCCAAGATCGAGAAGAAGACAGTTGCAGCGCCTTCGACGAGGAAGAGTAGCTATTAAGAAAGATAGGTAAGGGGTTTTCGAATCAGGAAAATATATTCACGTACCTGCCAACCATGAAGACGGATATTCGGCTGAAACACCCCGTATGCGATCAGCCCAGAGAATCCGCCCGCAAAAGCAGAAGCTGAGTAGAACACGGCAACACGCTTTCCAAGCTCACCACGCCTAGTAATGTATTAGATATGCACGAGAGGGACGAAAAGAGAAACATACGTGTAAAAAGTAGTCAGATACCAGATGATGGTCACAGCAAACCCGGCTTCTGCTGCACCGAGGAATAGCCGCACCACCAGAAAGCCAGCAAAGTTCTTGACCCTAAACGATGAATGAGAGACGTCAACCAAAGTCTCTCGAGGTGACGTACGCAGCGCTAATCATACACATTCCGCCAAAAGTGAACATGTAGAGCGGGAGCGCCACTTTGGCGCCGATTTTCTTTGAGAGTGCGATCGTCGGGACAGTGTGGGTACAGAATGATATGTCTAAAAAAAGTTCAGTCAGACGATAGATTAACGTACAGCCCGAAAAGAGTCACGCACAGAACACTGAAAGCATTATCGAATAGTCATTCCCATGGAAGTGTAGGTCGGTCTCCAGTCCGTCCGTCTTTGCATTGCCTGGTAGACATTACACATCAGCGAATTGACACATCGTGTACCCAACAACTACTCACCCAAATTCGACCGGTCGATGGCGTTGAAGATGTACAGGCAGAAGATAAGTGGCATAAGCCTCGCATCGAGCTTCCGAACGACCCTCTGCTCCACCTTGGGGTCGAACCTGTAATAATCCTCGATGTTATGACTAGGCTCTTCATTGGGATCATAAGCAACGTCGGGGACGTTTGACTCGACATCGTCTTTGTGGTCAGGCTTCGAGTCCAAGGACGGCGCCATTGTCGTTTCCAAGTGTCTGGATAGAAAAAACGCTCCTTCTTATCTGAAAAGCGCTGGAAAGGAGGAGAAGATCCTTGGCTACTCTATTGTGGACGATAATGCCACAATCAAGGCAGGCAACGCGATAGGTACGTCTAAGATAGGACCGGAAAAGTTTAGGAAGTAGGATATACTAGCTGTAGTGTAAGAGTGATTATTCTTCATTTTTGCTAGGTTCGACGAGGAAGCTGGAGGTCCGTACTATGATCAGAAGAAGTTCAGGGTACTGAGCGGTAAAAGCAGTCGTCGGGAAGATCCAAGGTAGACATATCTCAACGAGATAAGGGATAGATGGAAGGAGATAGGAAAGATCAAGCGCTTCTGCCGGAGTTTCTGAGTGGGTGACTTTCCGTAATGATTTACAGACGGATGGGCCGCAGTCTAAACACTTCTGTAGCAACCAACAAAACAAGAGCAAGAAATCGAACCGTATTCGATCCAGCACCAAACATTGCCCCCGCAAAATATGCAGCCTGGTCGAAGGTCATCTTCTTATTATTTAAGAGATCTTTTCTAAAACAAGCCGGGACGTCTTCCTCAGCGTCCTAGAATAAATCAATAGAACCTTCCGGAGAAATCAATGTTTAATACACCAACCATTCTCGTTTGAATCCTACCTAAACACCGACGGATTAACACAAGCGAATCCTGATGCCACCTCTTCAGCTCGGCAAGATACCCAGGAACCCATCGAAGAATCGGAATGGTATCTACGAGGTAAGCCCCAGGGAGAATTACCATGCGAAAACGTCGTGAATCTCGAACCATATCCTGCAAATCGGGATCATCAAGAGTCGTCGGTGTCGTTTTCCCATATGTCAGGGTAAATATCACAGATGCCGCATATCTATTTAGCCATGCTTTAATATAGCTTCAGCGGAGGTTGACAAAGTACATACGTATTTGCGTGCATTGTAAGTCCCACCGGATTATCAAGGATATTGAGAATCAGCTTCTTTGCATGATGTAGCTGTAGGGGCTCGTAGGCCGCTGCCTTGTCGGTCTTCCAGTGTGAATGAAAAGCCCTAATGAATAATACGTTAGCGTAAGCTTCGTGCTCGTCAAGATGGATAACTAGCCTGTACAGGATTCTCCACCTCGGCGTATCATTCAGCATAATCGACCTTAGACCTCCAGAAAACGTCTCAGATCCGGCAATAGACCTTGGTCTGTCCGACGTCTGTGATCCACCCTTCTCCATTATTTCCATAGCGGCCTACAATCGAATGTCAGCCTCAGTAATCGAGAACAGACAACTAACCCACGTCATATCGACCAACGACGATGTACACCTTTCCAAACCTAGTCAGCGAATAAACCGGGCCAAACTCCTTTGTCCATTCTTCGTACTTCAAAAAAGCTCTTCGCAAATAAGCTGATGGTGGCAAGTAAGGCGACGAACAGCACACCGCTTAGTGGGGATCTCATTCCCGAATAGCCAATGACCAGGCAGACCTGGTGGTAGCAACTTAGACCGATAATATGAGCGTATGAATACAGCAAGAGAAGCTGCAAGGATGCAAGCAAACAAATCGAGCAGCCAGGACATCGTGGCAACCGAAAGAGAGACACGGCAGACACCGTGGACAATGCTTCGACCAATATAGCCAACCGAAACCCGCATGGCACGGTCACGCTGGCTGAACTTCAATAGATACGGAAGAAGCATCTAACAGTTTACGGCACTGGAATGCATGAAAACTGTATTGAATATAATTAGTACCGGCCTACTCAGATAAATGCCTGAAAAGACATGCGTTGTGCTCCAGTCAGCCTTCAGTACATGTTCCGTGGGAACTATCTATGAGTTTATGGTTGGTGATTCTCTTGAGCGTCCTACTTCGCACAGCTTGGTTTTGTCGATGAACGACGAGGCTGGGGGTCATTTTTGGCATTTCAGTTTGCTCGACGTGAGGGATGCGCATTCCTAGAATCTAGAAAATCCCGTTGAACTTCATCTTTGATATCATCATGAATATGAATATTTGCCTCGTCTCCTCCAAAGCTATGGTTCTGTATTTCCATCCTTGATTTTCCGTCATTCAGTCGACCATCAACGACCTGACCCAAGCCTCTTTCTCTTTCCCCAGCCGCAGATCAAAGCGTACCCCAAAACTTCCAGGATGCATCCCCAGTTCATCAGCAAACGCCATCGAGTCAATCTTCTCATTGGCAACAATATTAAAAGCCCATAAAAGAAGCGCCGTATTAATGAACAGCGACCTTTTCGTCATCAATAAAATTAACACCCCATAGTAAATAGAGATAGAGGACATTCACCTATTCGCAACGCGTGATCCCGGACAAACTCTGCAGACATCCACATCAGCAATTCCTCAAGGCCCAGACGCACAAGAAATCTTGCCTCCGACCAAATCCAAAAACAGATTGCTTGATATCGTCCCTCAATTTACCGTCGAGGATCCATCTTTGAGGATCAAACACTTCGGGGTTGGGAAAGACATCAGGAGTACGGAATATGGACCTGTGACCATTTTTTAGCAAAGGGCGTTCAAAGTTACAGGAATACAGACATACCAAGGCGATGCGATAATAGTGGCACCTTTGGGAATCACATAGCCTTGCTATTTTGAAGCGTGTTTGTGAGGCAAAGCCATAGAAAGACAAGAGTGCTAACCCAAATAAAATCCGGAGAAGCGGCATGTGCAATTCCTAATGTACGTTCAGCTCGTCATCCGCAGATAAACCACGGAAGACCAACCACTTGGGAACAACGGTCGCCTTTCCGAAGCTTCTATCAGCGGCTGCATATCACCTTCGAGAAAAACATACTCACCACCTAAAACATTCGAAGACAAACGCCATGACCTGGGGGAGGCGCTCCCTATCCTCAAACGTCGGACCTACCCATTCCGTAATTAATAAGAATGTACCTGAAGAGGCAGAATCACCAACATCGATCGCGAGGAATCACTTCATCGATTTCTCTTTGTACAACTTTCGCAGAATGAGGAAAGCAGGCAGCTGCCATGATAACGAAGATTATTGCAGACCCGGTCTACAATTTTCAGCAGTCAGCAAAAAATGGAAGAACGAAGACGAAACGTATTCAATCCTGCCCCAAAACATCGAACCAGCATGATACGCCGCTTGGTCAAACGACAGCTTCTTATTATCCAAGATATCCTTCCCAAAACAAGCCGGTACCTCTTCCCCAGCATCCTGGACAAAACCATAAATATCTTCTAGTAAAAACCGATGTCAAATGTACCAACCATCCTAGTCCGAACATACCCCAAACACCTACGACATAACGCAAGCGAATCTTGATGCCACCTCTTAAGCTCCGCAAGATACCCAGGAACCCATCGAAGAACGGGAAACGTATCCACAAGGTAAGCTCCTGGGCTATTTGTCATTCGAAGCCGTTTTGCCTCTCGAGTCATTTGTTGAAGATCAGGATCATCGAATGTCGTAGGTGTCGTTTTCCCGTAGGTCAGAGTAAGAATCACAGATGCTGCATATCTGGTGTAGTAGATGAGCTCGATGCATACCCAGGAAAGAAGGAAGTCCGTGCATCTTTGTGTACTCTGTAAACTTCTTCGGCTGGTCAAGGACATTAAGAATCAGTTTCTTCACGTGACGGAGCTGTATAGGTTCATATGCCGCTGCCTTATTGGTCTTTAAGTGCGCACGGAATGCCCTATAAACGTTACATTAAGCTCAGTTTTGTGTTCGCCACGGTAGATGACCAACCTACTCAAAGTTCTCCACCTTGGTGTATAATTCAGCAGAATAGACCTCAGACCTCCAGAGAATATCTCAGAGGCGGCGATAGCCCTTGGTCTGTCCGGTGTATGGATACCACCCTTCTCCATTATTTCCACAGCCACCTATATTCGAACATCAGTCTCATAGTTTTTCAGGGGCGAGGAGAATTCTGCGTTTGCGTGCTGCGTGCTTGCGTTTGCTTGCGTTTTGTTTGCGTTCATCTGCGTTTCGTGTGGGTTCATTTACGTTTCCATCATTGCATGTATATAGTGTCGTGTGCGTTCCATTGTCTGCGAATGTGAGTGTTATTTAATGTTCTTGAGTCCTTTGAATATATCTCAATTCTCGGAAGAGCATAGTATGTCAGAACAATGTTATATATACTTAGTAGAGCTAATTCAGTTGTTTAAGATGCAACATACATCAAATAACTTACATACAAGGTGCTCCGGATACATAACTAACCGACTGCAGGTCTAACGCAAGTCCCATCCTATGAACGCAATGCATTACCTTCGTGATGGTTGCGTCTGAATCATTAATGCACGCGTTAACTTGATTTACGCATGCGTTTTGAACATTCTCGCAAGCGTTCAAATGTTTACGCAAACGCACAGGCAGCCCACGCACGTCAAGAGACAAAAACGCATGCGTTACAAGGTTTGAACGCAAGTGTGACATACTCGTCACATTTGCGTGTCACTGGAGTTGAACTTGTGCAACATGCTTTTCGTCCTACCGTGGCCTTGTATTGATTTATTTCGCATATATTTTACTATGAAATACCTTAAAATCATCTTAACTTCACGAACAATTGTTGGGATAGCAATCCCGAGTTAGTGCTAGAATGCACTCGAAGCTTCGGCATGACTAAGCGGCATGAACATTTAACCGCAATAGTAGACACATATAGTAATCCGTAGTAAATTCTAGAAGTAGTACAACTTGTATTTAAGTACGATGCCTCTCCCTCGAGAGGCTAATTAATTCTCTCTCTCACATACTCTCCTCTGTACTTCCAACAACAATATTCATAACAATGGTTTAACAGTGCCTTCGAGGCATTCCATAATTTCCATTACCGCTCCTGTGACAAGAAACGGTACAGTATTCTAGTGTCTACAAGCGAGAATCATTGCTCTTCGATTGCAGACCATTTTACAGTCAGGGTTTCGTAGTAAATGACATCGAGACACCATATGTTGCTGATTTTACCACCGCAGTGAATTGTCGACGCAGTCTTACAGCCACCTGGATCGCCGCCGTTGATGCGTGTAGCCGAATTCACTTGTAACTTGTTTGTTTGTTTGAATTCTTCAGGCGATACGTCCATGGCAAAGAAACCTAATGGACAGCCATCCCAGCCATGTGGTATATGCGAGAGAGCGGTAAACACCACACCATCATCAATCCCTCTGCGGGCCTCTGCAGCTGGCTGGCTTTCCAGAGGAATATAAATGGTAAACGGCACCGGATTGGAAAGATCAATCTCCAGCCAGTGGGTGAAGTCGTGAGGTGAATTTTCCGTTTTTCTTTCGTGATCAGGATGTTGTGGTTGTGGTATCAAAGAGAAGGGTTATAATGTGACTGTTTCGGTGGATTCGAAGCTGGAAGGACTGCAGAGGCCTTTTGAATGCGAAGAGAATTTCCATTCATATACGGCTGAAGAGGTGGCGCCGGAGCAGTCCTGAGATTGGTTGGGGCATGTCGTACTTCAGTTGCCTGCCGTGATGTGTTAATTGTTGGTCGTGCATCGTCTTGACTGACATATCCTATGACAGCGTCTAGTTAAAAGCAACACGACGAATCGTATCATTGCTGGAAATGCAGGACACCAGAACGTACCAGTTTTACGACTATAAATAGGAACGAGTCTATCGATGTTTGTTCCTAATGCTGGACCTGCGTCCGTTGCGCCAGGAATGGTGGATTTTTTCTCCTCGCGATCTATATCCTTAGGATCATAATCAACTTCCAACGGCCAGGTCGCTATCGCACGCCTGATTTTTTTCTGTTAATCGAAAGTACTAGACAGACATGCTGTAAGTGCATCAATGAGACTTACGAGGATACCCATGAAAATTTTGTGGCAAGATATCAAGTTGACGGGCTCCTGCCGCGGCATGATTCTTAGCCTAATTTGAATAAGGAGGCGGAAATTGAATATTGGTGTCGCACGCCGTGGTGAACGTAGTGTGAAATAGATTGATTGATGTGCTAAGGCATTGCATACCTGTGAATGGAATCAGAGAGACTTGTAAGGAATGCATACAATGACTTACAAATTAAAATATAACCGAGATACCGTTCTCCAAGACAGATATGCTATGTCAAACAAAGATACATTGAGATTACCGGCAAAGGGACGGAAAGCATCCGTAAGCCCTGGTAGCGAAAGAAAATCGTAGTCGCACCTGAGATATGGTTGAGATATGCGGATAGCGAATGCTCTGCATTGGAGAGTCAAACTCAAGGTCTTGAAGGCGTAGCTAGAGATGGATGCATTGGCTCCAGAGTTGAAAGGTGCACAGTAATCAGAGAAGGAAGGGAGAGTAGCGCGACGTGCGACATGGCAGTAGAGCGTGGATTCTGATTTAGATGGCCGATCACTCTGTGATTGTGGCTGTACTACTTACTGACTGACACCGAGGAGTCGATGATTATTGGAACAGGGTATATAACATTTTTGAAGGTAAGGATAGGCATCCCAAGATGACGGCCTGGGTTATGTTACGACGCGACGCGTCTGCAGGTGAAACGCAATGATGTCACGCACGCAAACGCAAACGCATTTCAACTAACGCAACTGCCTTTTAAGGAAACGCTTGCGTTTCAACGCAACCGCAAACGCAGGAGCGATAACGCAAGGCAACGCATCCACGCATGTGGATAACGCAGAATTCACCGTGCCCGTTTTTCAGCATAAATTACGAACACACATCGTATCGGCCAACGACGATATACACCTTTCCAAACCGAGTCAGAGAAAAAACAGGCCCTTAAACCCTCGTCCATTCATCGTACTTCAAGAACGCCCTGCGAGAATAAACCAATTATAGCAAAGCACGCTACGAGCGACAGACCGCTTTTTTGGGCTCTCATTCCCGAATAACCAATGACCAGGCGGAGCTGGTGGTAGCGACCTTGAACGATGATGGGAACGTACAAATACAACAAGAGTAGCTGCAAGGACACAAGCAAGCAAATCGAGTCACCAGGACATCATGGTAACAGAAAGAGAGACAAGGTAAACACCATGGACAATGCTTCGACCAATATAGCCAACCGAAACACGCATGATACGGTCACGCTGGTTGAACTTCAATAGATACGGAAGAAACATCTAGCAGATTACGGCACTGGAATGCATGAAAAAAACTGCATTGAATATGACAGATACGTATCTAGCAAAAGTAGACGTCGAGGCCGACCTTGAAAGATTGATATCAGTATCCCCTGCAAAAATCATGGAAGAGAATGCTCACATCATTGGCCTCACACTGAACTTGAGCACCGTAGTCGGTCGGGGTATGGAACGCATCTGAGCTAGAACAGCCCGCATTGTTACCTGCCAAGGTCCACGAGTTAATACATCAACCATAACAAGTAATAGAACGCTGACAAGATTTCCCTTGACCATTGCAGCCGTTGAAGTACGCGAAGGAAGCTGCGGTAGTGAACATGTTGCCTCTTTAAGAGAAGATCAACGCATATCGTGAATGAGAATAAGAAGACTCACGGCTGGATGATAGAAATATCGACGCTAGAACCTGCGCCGGGACTCGGTGGGTTTCTTAAAGTAATTTCTACGATGGTACACCCCGCTCCACTTCCACCGCATGCGCCTGTTTGCAGCCAGCTAAAGTGTTCTAGTGAGAAGCGAAAACAAGAAAGACGTCAGAATTCGCTTACGCCCTGGCTCCCATAAGCGCTCCATTGGAGGTGTAGCTCCCCGTCGAGAGAATCTTTCCGCCTTGGTCGGTAAGCATTGGCTATGAATACCGAAACGCGTCGTATACGATATAAATGACCTCAACGTAGAAACTTACAGTTCCGCTCCCGCACCTGAAGGACTGTCAATCGTATAAAGCTTCTGAATGAGTTCTCTAACCTGTTCGTCATCCTGACGGTATGAGATTCTGCATAAACTGCCGCAACAAAGACAGAAACAAAGAAGAGTGCCTTGCTGAGCATGGCAAAAGTGCTGGAAGTGAGTTGAGCCATGAAGCTGGCTTCTTTTATAGTAGGATAGATCTCCAGTGAGGTCGATGATTTATAATATAAAGCTACTGAAGTGGATAAGGCTGCGGATCCAGCTGAGAGCTCTGGGGACTGATCGAGATCGGCTAAGGAAAACGAATAACTTTCGTATTACCGTGGTCTGATCTCTGGACAAGAGTAACGATGAGTTAAGGCTCCAACCACAATACTGTGGCAGAGGTATATCTGTCGGAAGCACAAGCAAAAAAACACCAAGAGAATTGACAGCATTGAAAGGTTAGCAGGAGACGTTCGTTTGGGACGTCATGCTACCTAATGAAACGGGAGTGCAAGGCTGATTAATGTCATTGATTAGCACGAATATAGGGCTTCTAGGTCAAAATATAGCATATAACTGGCGTCTATGTCTTTCTATCCACGCTGTATTGTGAATTGTGGGCAACTCTGATCTGAAACTCACGTAGAGAGGTTGTGGAAGAAGGTTTCCCACTGGAACGCTAACGCCATGATTGCTACAAGGTGCTTAGTCCAAAAATAAACGGCTAGTGAAATGAGGAGGAAAGGGAGACATGCCGTCTTGCACAGCATCCGCGTCGGCACCGAGGTGGGTCAGATCTGAGATCTTTTCATGGCACGTCATTCACGTGATTCGCATCTGACCCTCGATGCAAACAGGCGACTACGGGCTCGGCGTCAGAATCTAACCAATTGTGTTCACTTGATCAGTTCGTAAGGATTCGTTAGCGTTCATTACTCTTGAAATGACGGGCGAACCCGGGTTGGTGTAGCGACCAGAGGCCTGGAGTTAGCACCAATGACGGGCCCTCGACCGAAAAGTCTTCTCAAGTCCATTTGCATAGCAGACGATAACTGCAGAAATTTGTACCTACGGACGATTCAAATCAGGAAGAACGGGAAGATTGGTTCCATAAATGAGGAGCACGCCACTACATGCAATGCAATGTTATTATTCCATCTGTTGAGAAAACAGCGTTCACTACATGTGTGACAAAAGGAATCAGAGGGAAGGCGGGATGTAGAAGATCAGATGTATGTCCATGATAAATATTACACGTTCCGGTGAAGTCCATACGAAAATACAGGCTCGTGACAAATGGACCAGTCCAACTTGTTCGCGACGCCACCCAGAGGATAAATCTAGCAAAAAGTAATGATAATCCCAACCTGGAGAATTCTTAGTCAGCACTCGAAATGAAGACGAAAACAAGGACCACTAACATCATCAACCTCACACTGTACCAGGGCTTCCCAGTCAGTCGCCTTATGAAACGCATCGGTACAATCAGAACTGTTGCCTATGGAGAACAGTGATCAGGACTCCGGAACCATACATTATGAACACAAGGCACATACATGATTTTCCCTCGCCGTCACAGCCATTAAAGTATGAGAATGAGGCTGGTACGTTGAACACATTGTTTCTGGCAGCTCTGTCAGGCAGTGAAACAAGTAAACTTCGTCACGACGTACGGCTCGATGATCGAAAGGTCCACGCTAGATCCTGCACCGGGTGCCGTGGGATTTTTCAGAGTTATTTCCACGAGTGTACAATACCGTCCGTTGAATGCGCAGTCATCAGTTTCGAGCCATCTAATACCTCAGGAATTGAGAATGGAGAATACGTCAGTACTGCTAAGAATTAGCTCACGCAATAGCTGATTCGAAGGGACCTGTGACAGTGTAATCGGCACCGGTCGAGAGGACGTTGAAATTCTGGCTTAGGGTGGGCTACGATGGCCGGATGTCAGCTAGCGACCGCGGGTTCTCGTAAGGCGCGTACAGTTCCAGTCCCGCAGCTATACACCACGGTCAACAGGGCGAAGATAGCATAAGATGGTAATGTACTGACTTATTGACCATCTTCACCGTGTGCGACTCGGCTTGAACGTCAGAAATAAGACCTGAGGTAATGAAGGCGACAAAGAGGAGAGCCCTGGCAAACATCGTTGTGTTCGATGAGAGAGTGAACGCGTGCGAAGGATATGACCCCAGAGGTGTCCTCTCTTAAGTGATTTCCTCAGGCCCGCAGCGCCGACGTAACAATGCCTGCTTTTGATGTGTCTGAAACGAACTAAGAGATGAATTAGCTTGGCAGACACATATGGGATGGAATTCGTGCATATGAGCGCATAATGACCTGCCTTACGATCCTCTGTGAAAAACACGCAAGCGAAGAGAGGCAGTCTAGCACCAATAGCAAGAAAGCACGTCTCAGGACGGCATGTTTTTACCTATGAGAGACACAGATCGAACGATAGTGTTATTTCGGACCCTGCATCGCGAGAATGAGCTCGGCGTCGGAAAGGTAACGGTGCCGAAAAGTGAAAAGAACCATGAGTTGTTGCCAGCTTGTTCTGATGGAAGACTTTCACTGCTTCGTGAGTTCTCGTCGAAGGCTGTGGTTTACGAATTGTTTTCCATAAGATGTAGAACGAAACAGTGCTCGCGACGGGGAGTAGTCGTCACGACATCGTGGTTCCGGTTAACGTGCATAATTCCGAAAGTAGATATGGCCGCCACTGAAGGCAGCAACCACGTGACAATACTGACGTCATCACTAACGCCTCGCCGACGGGGCTGTGCAGTCCCATTCCACGATGGCAGTCGCCTGTAAGAGATATTTTTCAGCCACATTTATGCTTCTCCGGCATCCTCCAAACTCACGATTGAAAACAAAAATTTCCAGTTCTTGGTCTATCGTGACGCTGCAGCGAGGATCAAGCGAGGACCCAGATTGGATCCAGGTGGCTGAAATCTTGCTGAGATCCCGGTTAAAACATTGGTAACTGTTTTGCTCGCCATTTTATGTAGCGTAACTATATTCTTAATATTGTGTCTACCAGTGCCATTTAACCAGTTACCAAATGCATACACCGAAACGGAGGTTCACTTCAAGTAGTCAGCGCTTCAACACCCATCAAGACACACAGGCAATATCATAACACACGCCTCCGGCATCATGCATAATAATCGCACTCCATATATTTGTCATATCTCTATGATCCACCCAGATTAATTCCTCTGGCAAAGGTGTGTCTTGTAAAGCGATTCCAGGACACGAATGTCGCCTAAAGACGTGTACGATTCAAAAAATAACTACTCCAGCCTCCATGGCGCGTATTTTGTTATTGTCTCCAGCCATAAATTGGCTAGGGAGCCTCACTAGACTGACGATTTACGTACCACTTGAATTTTCTCAACGATGCTGAAATGGCGCTGATACAGTGGATAAGGTCCCAGAATTTTTACACTGGGTACATCATCACGTTTTGTGTGCTTATAAGAGTCCATTTCCCTTGCATCCTTCAGAACCCCCGAATGGTATTATTGCACTGCGCGAAAATTCATAATTCGCGTGGTCAGCGTGGCAGAGATTTCTCCTTCCCGTTGATCTTCCCCGCTTCTGTCGATGGCCAAATTTGTAGGCGAGGGAGGTAGGAAACATTGTTCGGAGGCTGTTTTCTTTTGTTTGTCGTCATACCTCGAGTTGTAGTTTGTTGTTGTTCTTTTCTCTGATTCAGTGGCACACCGTTCGCGGACATTTTAAATTCAGGGTTCGACATTGATACCAACCTCGAACCCTCCACTACAACGAGCATCTGAACTGCTCTTTTCTCAGTCTTCTCCGGCCAAACTTCTGAATTCACGCGCACACACGCTCTGTACCTCTGTGAACGCTCCACTTAACTACCTCCGAAGAACACAGATCTGCGAGTCATGTCTCCACTGTTTCTCTGCCACAACTGTCAAAGAATGGACCTCGCCTCCGAACCAGTCACTCTATGTTGTTGCGGTCAATTTTGGTGCTCTGAGAAGTGCCTCAGCACGGTGCGTAATGATTGAAATTGCTCTCATTCATTGAACCAAGACGAGGTCATTCAGTTTCGAGATCATATCTTCCAGAACCCCTGCTTCGATCACAAATTCGTGGATCATTACCCCAGACTTTCCAACGAACTTATTAGCCCGGACCTTGGAAACAACCGTATTCGCGGACTCGTATTTCATCATTATCGTATGCGCCCCTACCTACATCCACCTCGTCCTCGTATTCTCTAACATTGATTTCACGCCGAAGGTTCTGCTCCCAAAAATGTCGCCCTGTCATTCATATTCCAACATGGAAACGACGGGAAACTACTAGACTGTATACCACAGCTTAACGACTTCTTTCCTCCAACGCAGTTGGCGTGTCGAAGGGTAGGCGGACGAGGGAGCGACCCACCGTTTGAGCTTTGGTACAGCAAGAACCAAATGCAGCTGGGCGTCGAATGTCCCAATTCAGTGAACGACACAATCGTCAGTTTCACTTGCTCTCTGGAGCCGGATAAAATATGGTACGGCTCAGTGGTTGTGCTAATGCTTCAGAAGGGCGCACATCGCAAGAGATACACCAATGTACAATTCAATCACTTGGAGATGCTCGGAAGGTTTTTCCGTAGTTGCAAGAGTCCACAATTCGCCTACTAATTTTCTACGACTACTACTCAAAATGACAGTTAGTAATCCTTCCTTATTTTCGGCGCACCAGTTCGCAAGAAACTCAGTACAGAAAAGCTATTCCCGCAGTAGGTGACAAGCGTCTTAAATTAACTTTGTCCAAAATCAGTGAACGCAGCTAATTTTGTGACTCCGAGGCAAGAATTCCTTGGAACAACGTACTACAGGTAGAGAGTAGCCTTGCATATCGATGCGGATGTGGAAGCAGTGGGGATTGAAATATTTTTGTAACGATCTATCCAAGCAATAAGAAAATATCAAGCAGTGGCACATCTGGCACGATGCATCAAAGTTTGTGAAAGTCAGTTTGGTACAATCTGAAGACTCTATTCCTCAACAAGTTCGAATGATGGAGACAGACGAATACCGAAACGGAGTACCTTAACCAGGCGAGTCGCGACAGAAACTTCAAGTTGTAGGTTAGCATCGTATTCATAAAACTGTTTGCTGGGAAATACAAAAGAAATCAGAATAAATAATGACTTCCAGCGTTTGGCCCTCCACACTTTGGGTCAACCTTAGTTGTGACAAATTGGCCGCTGAGATCGCAGTCGGGTAGGCCGGACCGCCTTCGTCCGTGACTGACAGTACCACGTGTTTCACAGGCGACGAATATCGTTCTTCTACCATCACCCCAATCTGATGAATTTATTGCGATTCCTTCGCATCGATATCTTTCCGACACCATCGGATCTGTCAGAACGGCACCACAATAGGGCCTAACTTCGCATTGGCATCACTGTAGTGAAGTTAGCTTCAACCATCGATGGGTCTTTGTACCCATTTCGAGTTTCAACATTTGCCAGTATTGGAGTTCCGCCTGCATTCAAGGCACATATACCATTGATTCTTTAGCTGAATCAGATAGGTGACGATAGGTCCGACTCGGAGGATCCAGCCCCTTGAAACGGTAGGTACTCTGTTGGTCATTAGCGTCGAATGTAAAGATAGACTCTATGTCCGTGCGCGCACATTTTCGTCATAATCTGTAGAGCAGAACCGCTACTCGTCCCTTGACTGTAGATGCCCGTCTTCAGATTCTCCCTTCCAGAATCTATTCTTTCAACGCAAAATATACTGTTCTTAGCATCTAACTGGGAAAACAGCAATCGAATCGGTACGTGTCTCTCATACACATTCTTTCAGTGTATTGAGAATGTAGAAAATGTTACGTTCTCTCCATCAATTTCAGGGACCTATTCTAACTTTGTGACTGTTTCAGGACTGTATCTGCGAGCGCTTTAAAGCAAGCGACCTTCGACCTCGAGCGTTTCTGCCTCCTTTCACCTCTTATCTAGCAATGTCGTCCGATGCTGTCCCATCCTTGGGGATGACCTTCGGCGCGGTCTACATTTCTACAACGATAGCAGCCATGTAGGTCGACTCAATCTCATTATTAGTTGTACCAACACTTTAGACAGCTTATTCGGAGTAACGAATCTACAAACGGTCATCTATTACCAGAGATACCCAGATGATGGGTGGATATACCGATACTCAGTACGTTAAAGTTCATGTAACATCAAATTTAGTCAGCTTATCTTCGTAAATCAGGTCGCAATACTTTGGTATGTCGAAGTCCTCCTTGTTAATATCGTGTTTGTGCTGAGAAATTGTGTTCCCCCCAGGTTTCTCGACGCTCTTCATGTTGCTTTCAGCACGCATGCCTTATACTACTACCTCGTCGACCTGTTTGGGAACTACCTTGGACTGTCTCATATTGTGTGGTACATCGCAATTCAAGGGACTTTCTATGAGTCTTGCTGATTTATTGAAACAGGAGTTTCAAGGTATTTTGTCTTCAGTTTTGTCATCGGCAAGAATCGCGTAACACTCGCCTCGCTTTTAGCTTCAAATATTGATCAGCGTTCGTCTCCCTGACTGTCTTACCTCCCCATACTGATTTATGTCTGCTACAGAAAGCTATAATCATCGGAGTCCAAGCGTACGTTTCAAATTGCTCTGTAACAAGTCCACTATCCACTATGCATTATTCACTGCCGTGATATACAGTGTATATGTAGTTCGGCTCTGGAAGCGTGCGTTTTCTTTCCCTGAAGATCATTACACGACCGTATTTAACACCTTCAAGTCGGCCGCCACTTCCATCGAATACTTCCGTGGTTCGTAGTGGGTGCCTTCCATCATCCGGGGAAAGCTACACCTAATGATCGAAGCAAAGATTTTGAACGTAGCGGCAGCTTTGGGTTAGTGCTTCTGTCCGTAGAGGCCGCCTCGTATTGACTGATTTGTGGTCAATGCAGGCACTGTAGTTTGTAAGACATTTGCTAGCGCCCTGGTCTTCTCGTGCTTACAACGTGTCCTGCAGTTTCAGTTTATGACGTGTAAAAATATTTATTTTTGCAGCCTATATTAACTGACACTCGATAGGTACCAATTATCCGTTTTCTCGTCGACATCGAGCATTAGGGTATGTGACGGATGGCCATTTTATTAGAATAGCCTGAAATACATTTCAGGGAGCGATATACGCCGTATTTTCGGTTACAGCAATTTCCGATTTCATTATCGCCTTTGCTATGTGCTATTACCTACACAAATGCAGACAGGTTTCCCCTTTCTCCAGGTGACAGAAATTTTATGTTTATCCAACTTGAAACTTACTCAGTTAACGATGCTAGCACGTCTGCGATGCTTCTCGGTTTAATGCAACTCGTTGTGATATCTGGACTAGCGACAGGGTAAAATTTCACTTTGGTTAATACTCACACGGGACCTGATAAACGCCCAGCCCTTGCGAAGTACTTATTCTCCTCATGGTACATCGGCTTCCAACTTGGTCCTCTCCAGATATCTGATCCTCATCTTAGTATCTCATCTGGCCAGAATCTCTCATCTTCCTTGCTCTCGATTTCGTTCTACCAAAATGTTTGGCCACATTGTATCTCATTCGCGACCGATCTAATTTGGTTTTGCAGTCTATATCAACTCGCTACTTGCTATGCATGTATCCGCTCACATATTCAATACGTTTGGATGCTGATTTTATCTAGGTTGAACTCACGGGGGGAACGTCAAACGTGCACAAAAAGTGAATCTTCGGTAATAACAGCGATAAGATTCATGCCTAGTGATTCTGGGGTTCAGACTGAGGACGTGGTATGTCCTCACCGCGTCCTTCCAGACTAATTAATAGTCATGCTATTCGATCAGACCGTCAGCATTCCAATTCAAGATTCTCGGTTCTTGGATGGTGCAAAGGAAGATCTTAACTTCCACGTATGATCCTCTGCTCAGGACCCAAAAAATTGGATCGCTACGGAGAGAAAGAATTTTCATAGATAAAATACATCTAATTGCGTCGCTCGCTTAGGACTCTGATGGTAGCCAAAAGCAGCCCCCCGAAAACGTCTCCAGGGCCCTAAAAACATCGACTTCGGCGCGTCGTGTGTCTGAGCCAGTAAATACAGTACATAAGCAGAGAAATCAAAGAAAAAAGTGTCCAAAGTTGTGTAGTAGAAAGAAGTGTGTCCGTATATGAAATGTCTAATGGGAAGTCCGACAAATATGAGAGGTCCAATGAAAAGCCTGCAGTAACTAGGGAAGGGATCCCCCTTGGCGGTTGGAACTTGGCTTTCGGACATCTTCGCTCACAACTCGGGTTTTCCTCGAGTAATCATTACTTCGTGTATTAGCTCAAATACCCTAATCCTTAACACCCACATAATCGTTTCCATCACCGCCGGTTCTCATCACAAGCGGGAATTCCTCCCTGCAGAGCTAAGAGAGGTGAAGAATGGTAACACAGGGAGACCGACGCTGACTTACGCAATACAATAGTAATGCTGAAATCGAGGTCAGAGTGTGCAACATTCAAGCTGTCTTAATCGATACTAATCACCTCATCTTGTAGATGCCCAGCCACATGGAGAATTCTTCTTTGTTAGCCGCTCGGTGTCTTCAGTACTCCGACTGCAGCAACGCATCATCGGGATCACGTATCGATACCCGAGGCTGACTGGGATTGAGCTCATGGCGCGATTTTCTGATTTGAAGATCCTGATCTCGCACAAACCGTCAAAGCGAGACGACGCTGGACCGTACAACTCGCTAATGACCGTCTGGTAGGATTCTCACAGCTGCTATAAAACCAGACAATACCTGTTAAAGCTCACAATAATATGGTCCGCGACCATGCTGTTGGTTGTTGGTGTTGGTGTTGGTACCGGCACACAAGGTCCCAATAAGGAACGGCCGGGTCCAAAGCCCAAACATGACAAGCTTGCCACGTGCTGTGGCGACGAAGGCTCGTATCCGAATACGGCGGCACGTAACAATTGAGCAAAGGGGTTACAGGCAAGTAGAAATATATTACACGGTACCGAACATGCCTGGTTATCTATTCTTAGGTACACGTATATATAAATGGTACCTTCTTACCGCCTGTTACCATATACAGGAACATCAAAATCTGATTTATACCATTCGTCTCATTCTAACGCCCCCACCCCCCTTTTGCTCCCTGCGAACACTTTTCATGCTATCCAGTAGTCGCTCCAAAACTCGAGATGCAACAGGCATTAAAATCAGTACGCAGACTTCTTGAAGTGATTACATCTGTTCTCATAAGTCATTATAGATGATTCCCCATGGACTATACCAGGCCAACCCTTTGAGGAAGTAGATCCAACATCCCGCATTTGGGGGACCTGTCTGGCTGAAGGCTGGAAATATGATATGGATATCATGGAAAACCAGAGGGGAGAAGTCAATGTTCTCTTCGTTTTTGTAAGCTGATTCAGTCATTTCATGATCTATAACTTCAATTCTGGATTTTGTAGGCAGGACTCTTCTCTGCAATTGTCAGCGCGTTCATTGCCCAATCCTTTGCAAATCTACAGCCAGACTATCAGCAGTTGTCGGCATATTTGACGTTCGATCAAATCAATATTCAGCGCGCCATTGCCAACGGCACTTCCCTTGACCGTATCACCACATCAGGCACTGACCCCATGGCTCCCTTTACTCCGAAAACATCGGATTTATGGATAAACGGACTATGGTTCACGAGTCTTACTCTCAGTCTTGCAACTGCGCTATTTGCAATTCTTGTCGATGAGTGGTATTATCATTATCAGTCCTCTGTCGCCGGAAACCCCCAAGTTCGCTCTCGTACTCGGCATTTACGTTATGATGGTCTTGTCAGTTGGCGTGTCGGCGCCTTTATTCGCCTCCTACCACTCATGCTGCATCTTTCCCTCTTCTTATTTTTCATCGGCCTTGTGCTATCTCTCCTACCTCAGCAGCAGAAAACCTCAATTGTGGTAGGAATCATATCCATCATAACCTTTATCGTCTATGTTGTGACAAACACCCTCCCAATAATATACCCGGACTGTGCATATAAAACACCCCTATCTTTGGTTGCATATGTCATCACCACGTGGATCCTTCAACAATTCGTTGCGGTACTGAAGTCAATTTCATCACTGCAAATCGAGTTTCGTCCTGGACTCAAAACATTGCAAGATTTTGAGATGTACGGTGCAGAAATATCATCTGCAAAAGGCGAGGTGGATCAACTTCTTTGGCTCTACACGAGAGCATCAACCTCTGCCATGCGTCGTCTGGTCATCCAAGCTCTTGCTGGATTGCCTATAAAGCAAGTATTATATGCTCGTGATCTTTTCACGGAATACTGGCCAGAAATAGGAGATGAGAAAGAGCAAATGTTGGGGGATTGTATGGAGCTCACCCAACTTGATGGATCTACCCGGTGGATCCCAAAAAATATTCCCAACATCGACCGCACGATTGAGCCGCTCCTCCGACTGGAGGTTTTGTTCCCTCATTTACGCCGGAAGTTCCCAGCCGGATTCTTTGGTGAACATGATCTGGATTTCTCAACCAAGGATATCTCTGATAACTTGTCATTGACTCTGTCTTCTATGGAAGATACCCACATTAGGAAGCCTATGCACCTTGCTTCACGAAATGAAGTCGCCATGAATGCTTTAGCGGACCTCAGCTTTCACCATCCGTGTGTCTGGCAGAGCTTAATATTGGGTGAAAATGCCACCGTTTTTCATAAGCTATTCGAGAGGCATGACAACCCTAATTTCACACTCGAGATGTGTGCAAACTTGGTGGCATGCCTATATATGTCTGAAACTGATGTTTCTACGTCGTACAGTTGTACTTTTGCAGACGTTGCAGCAAAAGATTTTCCGGACCACTGTATCAATACTCTTCTCTCATTCTTTGCGGAATTCGATTCATATAAAGACGCAATGGACCATCGACCAAGACTTCTGCTCGCCATTATACAGTTCTTTGTGCTTGACTCGGAGAACTCTCCACCAGCAAGCCTTTTTGGCACTCTGGGGCAAAGCCCTGGTGATTATTCAACCTTCATCTCCAAATACCGGCTCTTGGAGGTCGTACTACAGGCAGTGAAGAGAGATCTTCATGACCCTGACAACTCACCTTCACCATTCCTCCATGACGGGCCATGTAAGGTGATAGTCTCTTTCATCACATCCAATTTATTCACTGGAGATTTCGGCATCCACCCGTCCGGTATCAGGTTTGAGGTCACAAGGCTCATTTGGACCTGCTATGATCACGCTCTTTCATGCATGATTTCAGTTCTGAATCGGGAACCCGCCCTTGGAATCAGTGTACCACTTGCAGAATGGGACACGAAGGCCTTCTTTTCCAGTATCATTGGAATCGTCCTTCAAGATTTCAATTCGGATGATCTTGACCGGTTCCCGTCCGGCTACCAGCTCCATTATGGTCAAGGATATGCCTCTCCATTTCGGGCAGTGGACTTTCTGTTAGGTCAAGGCTTCTCTGGGGGAATCGCCGATGCGTACGATGCATTTCTAGAGCAAGGAGTGTTGATGCATATAACACAGAAACGTCAACTCCAATTATGGCTTATCGAAGGACTGCAGAGGTATATCACAGGGATCTCGGAAGCTACTAAAAAAACAGGAAAGTACCGAGATATTCAATCAGAGAGCTTCCTTCAACGTCACATTGACAATCTTCATCAATCTATCGTCATTCATGGAATTTGTGCAAGTATCGCGCGCAACCGTATCCAGTCACGCTCCATCTTATCCTCCCTGGCATCGATTGCTCCAAATCACCAAAACTGGCCAGAAATCATAGACACTTTGAACCCTGAGACCTACGATCGCACTCCCTCGGAGTCTGACGGGTTAAAGGATGAAATCTGTTACAAGAAGGAATTGAAAGAGACTGTATGTATTCTGGCCAAGTGTCTTGAGGCAGAACGAGATGGAAAGAGCGGCGTCAATTGGGTATGTAGACAATATAAATTCTCCAATCTGTCATGGGCTGACAGATTTCTCATAGCCGTCGAAGACACTCAGTTACAACAACTGGTGGCGGAAATTTCACCACGTATGCGGATCGCAAAAGGGGAAGAAAGGACTCGGAGACTTCGATGAGGACATGCAGCCTGAGGACAAAGATTTTGAGCGACAATGACGCAGGACGTGGTCCGGAGTCTGTACGATAGATTTCCATGTCGATCATGCTTTCTGACCCATTCTTTCGGCCTTCACGAATTTTTTGGATCTTCACGTAAGTTGCTTGTCTATAGAATTGTTGAAGTTCGAGCACGGGAGGGAACGAAAAGAGCAACTCATTTAACCTATGTATGTTGACATGATGGTAAACGGTAAAGAAAAGAAAACTGCGGGTACGGTACGTAACGGGTTCGGAGCCAGTTGATTCCTGACGGCTCGTACAGCCACCAGTAACTCCAATACATCCCGAATTGTGTAGTAGATATCACCAGCGCTTGTCAGAGTCGCGTGAGAAAAAAGCCTTTAGACCTCTTTGCTGGCTGGACCAGCACGGATGTTCTTGAAACAAAGTAAGCTCTGAAGCGATAATAAAGAGTCGAAGAATAGTGATAAAAATACATGAATGAGCGTAACATGAACGGGGACGCAGAGATCGAGAGACGGAGCAGAACCCCACATGTTCCATAATGGTAGGACACGCATTGGATAAACGCACCGACCGTACGGCGACCATAACAAATTCCCAGCAAGAGGTCAACACGATGCATGAACGACGGGCGCCGAGTCGGATGGAAGCATCGGGTCATCTGAAATCATTCTAAGGCTGCCAGTATAGGCATTCCAACACACGCGGTCTACCATGCGACGTCAGCCCTCGCCGGACCAGTTGCATTCCTCCTTTGCTGGTGAACATTCCATGGTCGAGTATAGGCGAAATTACAACTTAGCGCAAGAACTAACCGCGGGGGAGCGAACACGGGCAATCCTGTTCCGATCCGATCTCGAAACGACACCCCGCACCCTAGAAAGCAACAAAGAAGGAAGATAGCATGCTATAGGTATAAATCCACCAGTAATGATAAATAGCGGTGAGAAGATATACATGAACAAGCAATAAACCAGCTGTGATGGTAGCAATAGACGAACTACGAGGAATTGTCAGCATGATCCCTAAAAGTAATACGGAAGAAATGGATAAATACTGGATGCTATACCAGCATCATCGACATCTTCCCAATACCTCGAGCCTCAACCTTAGCAGAGACCGACTTAGACTCAGTTTAAAGAACAGGTCGTTGTCACTGTAGCCGTCAGGCCAGACAGAAAATTGCTCCTTTGGGGGAACGAGTTTCCTCTGAGCAGGTGGTGGCGCAGTGAGGATGCCGAAATCGATCTTCTTCACTAAGAAATCTTCGGCGGTGAGACAGGATGAGGATCGAGAGGGAGAGTGTATTGAGAGGGAAGGATGCGGGCGGTGTCAATCTATGCCATTGGAACATGGCATGTTTAAAGGCGGAGCACACGATTGCTAGATGAGCCACGTGTACTATCACTCCACCGCCCTGACCCACTACCTTAGATTCTTCAATTGAAGATGTCAGGGTAGACGATGATGGCATTGCGAAGCATCTTCTCGTCCTTTCGTTTACCACGGACTTTAAGATGAGTAAGATGCGACGATGCATGGCAGTGGCGGGAAGTGACGTCAGCAAGGGCGAATTATCATCGTCATTGCAAAGAGACGGAAAGCGGAGATACAACCGGAGATGGTAACGTAGAGTTGCTTCAGGCCTTGCGGTAGACCAAAAGTAGAATGGTGGCGCTCTACACGATGTGGACATCGAGATCTGCAGGAGCAGTCTGAGATTGATGAATGTCAATAAAAACGCAGATATACGAAGAGATGCTTGTGAACGTGACGGTGGGTAGAACAGAACGTAGGCTTTGCTAAGATGGCAGTAAATAATCTACAAGGCGTTGTCAACATACTGAATAGCAAGAACAGAGAAATTGATATGCACCAGCACTACGCCTGTACCATCAGCATTTTTTCCAGAACTTCGACCTGCTCCGATACAAGAGGAACGATACCATCGATCTCCTTTACGAACAGATTGTTGGCGGTGAGACATGGTAAGGATCAAGAATAGGGAAGAGTCGGTGGTGAGTGATGGACCGTGCTACTCCACTCCATTGGGAGAGACGACGCGTTCCAGGGCAGGACACAGGTTCGCTAAAGGAGCTGCACGTGCATGCTCACTTAAAACCATCGAAAACCATCGAGTGGCGTAAGTAACTGATGGTTGATGACGTCGACCATGTTTTGGCTTGTTTCGTGAGAGCGGGCCTTTCATCGAGCTTCTGCTTCCCTTTTTTCATTGAAGCAATCCCCGGCTTATGCATTACCAACAGGCAACGATAACACAGCGGAGTGTCTCGTGCCTTTACCCAAACTTAAAAACAAAGCTGAAACGAAGAACGGATGCAGGGAGGGATTCGAGGGTGGCCGTAACATGGGGTTCAGCATAATTTAAGGTGGAAACGGTGATAGACACGTCAACCAGAAGACGAGAGGACGCGAGGAGGATTATCAAGTGTGGTGGGGCGTGCGAACTAGTGAGATTAGGAAGCATAGTAACGGCTGTAAGAATGAACGCGTCTTGAGTCAATATTGAAGTCAGTGGTAGCGGTGGTACTGGAGAAAGAGAGATTCGCCTTGGCTTAGCGGGCTCAGAGTGGGAGGCGGGTACACGTAGTGGCAGTATGAAGTGGTGTCGATGTTGGTGAGCCATCGTCGTCATTGGATAGTGAAAGAAACGCAGTGAGACGGATTTTCTCTGGCCATCGAGCCCCGTGAGAAGATCACCCTCGGCGTGCCCGGAGGGACAAGTGTTTGTAGACTCGATATGATAAAGACCGAAGGCAGAGTGATGGCGCACGATGTAGAGATCAGAGAAGGGAGAGATAAAAAGCAGAGGTCCATGCGAGCGAATACGCGGGGTATATGATAGGCACTCGTCTACGGTGATGGCCATGCAGGGAATCAGTGTGAGGTTCTTCTATGTGACAAAGAATATCCACGATGTTACGATCCCAAACATTCTGCAGGTTGAGGTTGCCATACAACACGGCCTGCTCAATACAGAGTAAGTCGCAAGATAGCGGTATTCGCGCCACCTCCACTAGCAAAAGCGGAGCGTGACGCAGTTCCGACACCGGCTGTTCTGCGCCTCTAACTTGCTCCACTACTCGCTGCGATGATTTGGTGTCTTGTCACCGAACGTTCCACATGTCAAGGTCAGAGTACAAGATTGTCTGCACAGTGCGGAGAAAGTGGTAGGAGAGCAGTGCGAATGCGATACCCGAGGTTCGTGGGACAATCGAAATAAGGCCTCCAACGGAAAAGCAGCATTTTGTACAGTGGTTTTGGGGGGCAGTAGGCGGGGAGAGGCAGGACCTGAATGCAATACGTCAACCTGCTGAGCACTGATCAACCGATTAGTGAGTGTTTTCCTACTTTTTTCTTCTTCTTCATACCTCATCAATGCACTATAACCAATGCCTAGGCGGTCCGGAAACGAGGAACAGTGCCACACCACAGCATTCTTCGCTACCCCTGACTTCTACCTCGAGTTCTTCCGGACATCTACACATCAGGACCCAGTGAGATGAGTCTGCAGACATTGGTAACCACTGTGTTTGAGAGAAACGCGACTCCACTAATAGCTTTGCATCGAGCGGCGAGGAGGTAACAGACGAAGTTCCCGTTTCGAGACCAAAATTTGAATTTCAAAAGGAAGGGCGCCTGATACACGTGACTACCGGACCGGCCCGATTACAGGCGATTCCTGACTTTCCGCCACCAGGTCCATACCCCCCGCGTCTATTCTCGTTTCGGAGCAGTTTCACATTCCTCCATATTTAAAATCAACAAAATATACGGCGTGTAGGTATTTGTATTTCGAATGCAAGTATCTCCGGCTAACCCCGCCTACAACTTCGCACTCAGGCATTGGAGTATTGACCTCAATGTCGTATTTCGTCGCCTCCTTGTTCTTTCTTGCTTTCATCTACTATCCGTACGTCTAATCTTCCTTTTTTCTGACAGGATATTTTCTTCAAATTTCAGAATGGCGAATTGCGCCGTACCAATTCATTCGACCATTTACCTACTAACAGACCTGATATTATCTTTCAGTAGGTGAGTATGCATTATTCGTTCGGCTTATACCTGAGGAAAATCATTCGTCTCTTTACGAAATATGCATTGGTCTAGCTCCCGCAGATCGAGGGCAAGTGCTCGACTTTCGGCAGATATCTCATTTGGGATGTGGCAAGGTGACATTCTAGCGCCTTGAAACCACCGGTATTGCTGTGGATTATCATCAGGTATCATAGAAGAGATGGTCTATTTTTGTATCCTGACTACAACATCTTATGCACCGCTGGCAATCGTCTAGAGCAACAAGTGACAACCTATATTTTTAGTCCATCATCGAGCGTCTAGATCGAGGGATTCCAAGGAAACGATGCTCACATTGTTTTCGAAGCGAATCTTGTGTTTACCATGCTAGCACGCCCTTCTGGTTCGAATGATCACCGAGTTACCTCTTCAGTCTGAAACAACTTGGCAAGGGACATACATGTAAACATCGCGGGGATGCTTGTCTCGGAATCATGCAGATACAATGAAGGGGGAAGAGCCTGTATCTGATTTGTATCATTTCATTTCTTTGCGTGCATGTAGCGACAAGGTCCACATCCTAACAATTTGGGTTCTCGAAGCTAGCGCTTATCTCATACAGAGGGATATGTAGTAGCAATGAGTAAATAGCGATGAAAATATGTACATGAATGAAAGATTGGGGCTAGAGAATTGCTTTTGCGAGAATAGGAAGGAAGATCATCCGTCGATGGTACGTACAGGGCCATGACCTCGTTCTTCGGAACACCTCAGTTCTCAGCGCTTCCCAAATGATCTTGGGAACGAGCCTCCATATTAATGAGAGGAGTTGGGATAAACCTGCACCAGTCTAGTTCCCGCAGATGGAGGGTAATTATCCGACCCGACGCCTCGAAACCACCGGTATTGCCTTTGATTATCGTCAGGTATAGTAGAAAAGAAGATCTATTGTTGTGCTGATTAGGACAGCGCTACCCACCAACCAGCTAGAGCAACAGGTGAAAGCATGTATTTATGTTTAGCTTTGAGCGTCTGAATTAAGGGGTTCTATCCGAAACAATTCTCACATCTATTTTTAGACCAGGTGTGCATTTGAAAGAAGCGCGCTTCTGGTTCGACATCATTGAATTACCTCCTCACTGAAATGGCTCGGCGAGGAACATATATTCATGTAATATAACATTGCGAGGATACTCGTCCCGGAATCCTACAAATCTAAAGGAGGAAGAAGAGCATACATCACCTTTTTTGCGGTTTCTGTGCATCATTTTGATTTGCTACCACGTAGGATCCTGATAAATGGCTTCCACGCTTGGTTTGTCGGTGCTCGGGATTGTCTCTGACCTAGAAACTCAAAACTGCAGGGACTTTAATGAATATACCCCAATTCGGACCGAGTAACACGAGATTTGGGGTAAGCATCGAGATGAATATCATCTGAGCCTGCTGTTAAGTCCAGATAATCAGGTGCTAATCTGAACCCGACTCGATGCCAGTCCCGAGAGATGTCTATATTGATGAATGCAAATGAGATGAACAGACAAGCGTGATATTGTCGCCAATCGGACGTCCGGTAACGTTATGCTTGATATTGCATGATTCATTCTACGTTGGTGATGAAACCCTGTACCTTTTCCATGTGCTGTGTCCAATAGATATCCGTCATCAAGGTCGCAGAGAAGACTGTTTTGTTGTTCCATCAATGTCTCTCTGCGGGCGATATAAAGAGATTGGCTCTCCCAAATTCTTGGCTCTATCTCTCCTGTCTTCGCTCTCGTACCCTACAATGTCATCGCAACTCTCAGTCGCTGCTCCATCATTGGGAATGACTTTCGGGGTAGCTTACATCTGTGCAACGATAGCCGCCATGCAAGTATGATTTGTCCTCGCCTTTCTCTTTACTAACTACCGTAACAGCTTTTTCGGAATAACGACTACACAAGTCGCCAGGTATTACAAGAAATATCCTGACGACTGGTGGATACTTCGATACTCCATAAGTCAGATATCCGACAAAATTTGGATTTATTTACCTCATTCATCAGGTCGGCATACTGTGGTACGTACGAGTCCATTTCAAGACACGATTTCCATGATGGTTACCCAGGATCCTTGATGCGCTTCATGTTGTGCTGAATACCCATGCCATGTATCATTATTTAATCGACTTGTTCGGGAACTATGATGGGCTGCATCATATCGTTTGGTATGTAAGGGATCAAATTCTAGGAACGTTCTGTGAACCTTACTGAATTTCCTGAACCAGGAGCCTTAATGTACATCTTGGTTCCTTTGTCAGAGTAGCGCCTAATCACCATGCTATATCGTTAGCTTCACTTACTGACCGCTGTTTGTCATATATCTTTCTGATATGATCCGAATCTGAGATCTGCATTCCCAGATCCTCATCATCATAGGTGTCCAAGGGTATGTTTCCAACTTGGCCCCACACATATTCGCTGATGTATCACACAGTATATACATTATTCGGATCTGGAAACGTTCGTGTTTTCCCCATTTTTTATGACAAACATATCTCCAACCCTTTATAGTTGGCCGCTATTTCCATCGAATTCTCCCTTGGATTGTGGTGTGCACTGTCCATCGGCACGAATATATCTGTTCCTAACAATACACTGGCAGGTTCTTACATTCACAGTAGCTGTCGGTGAGCGATCACATCTCCGGCCTCTCTAGTTTGATTCACAATGTATCCAGGAAACGGAATTTGTAAGCTATCACTCACCATTCAGTCGTATTTCTCTCACGCGAGATAATTAGATTTTGTCCAAAATATGTAACAAAACCACTTTCCTCTGTGAGTTTGTTGCGAAGGCTTATATCATTCTGAATAGGTACTCTGTATCCACTTTCCAGGCGTTACCAAGGTTGAAGGTACGCCGCATATGAATATGAGCATGAATGCACATGTCACCTGAAGTATCCTCCAGGGATCAGTATACATCGTTCACTCGATCCCAATGGTTTCTGATTTCATCATTGCATTGTCTATGTGCTACTACTTGCACAAAAGCAGGCAGGTGTCCGGCTTCTCCAAGTAAGTATTTCGTACTGTTGATGCATTATTACATTAAGCTATTGTAGAACATCCGACATGGTTCTCGGTATGATGCGGCTCGGTGTGATTTCAGGTTTGGCTACAAGGTACACATGACTCTTTGGATTCTAAATTACACGGAAACTCACAAACAGAAAGCGCATGCTCTTTACTAATTCTAATCACGGTACGGAAGATTATCATATGATATCGTTTGACAATCTGACTTTGAACTACAGTACCTGGTGTGGCCGAATACTCTTATTTTCTATGGCATTGCTTTAATCCTTCCAAAACGTGGGCCTTCAATATTTTTATTGGCATTCATGACTAATCTAACATGTCGCAGTTTATATCAACTCACTACTTGCCATGTACGTGTTGACTTGTCGTTCACCCTCATTGGAAACCGAGCATTCCTAGGTTAAACTCCCGGAAATCTCGGATGAAGGATGCATCGTCAGAACCAAATGCCCCGGCGCTCACATGTCACAACTCTGGTACTGAAGCCACAGTATGTAGACATTGTATCGCTGTCCCTTGTTGATCTGATATTTATTCTTCAGCACATCAGTATTCCGATGGAGAGCAGTTCTTCTTTGCATCGCGCAAAGGAGAATCTCGATGTTCAAATGAATAATAGTACTAGGTCGGTAAATATTATGTAGTGAATTGTATTTATAAATCGTGTTCATAACACGACTGGAGAGATAATATGGCATATCAATGGCCCCAAGTTCACGGGTGATTTCGAATCTATTAATTATTAAAGGCTACGCTTGAGATCCATGATTAAAAACTTGCACGAGAAAGTTTCTCACTCACCGGATACGTAGCCTCGGCGGTCTAGGTAGGATGTGGGAGCAACGAGCTACGTCCAGGTTTAGGACATACGAGAAAAGGTTCTCGCGGGAGGGAAGGAGGAAGGGGGGGTGATATTGCTCTAGTATGACCATCACTTCGGATATAACAGACGTGTAGTTTACGACTTGCCGTCAAGAACAGATCCTCGCATGACGAGGGACTACTCTGCCTCATTAGGGAACATATAACATACTAGGACTATGTCTCATCACCTTGGAGCCGGCATTTCGGAGAATCGAACGATGGCCGATGCGCTTCCAGTGTTTATCGATTTATTACAGAAATGCCTGCCAGTACAGTAATTCCAACACACACACACACACACACACGGTCGACGGCATTCATCCTATCTGAATACAAGCGAGATATCACCGCACAGCTGAATATGGAGCGAAAACAGCCAGGTGCGCTTTTCCCTTCTGCTCGCCGATTCTCATTCGGTGGGTCTTCGAACCTTTTACCAAAGTCGCATAGTTTGTATATCCTTCTGCTAGTACTTTCCTCTCTTTTGGCTTGCCGCAAGGAAGCGGGGAGAATGAAGAATGCTGAACAAGTCTATGGTGAAGGAATGAAGAACGGAGACAGCATACTAATTGGGTATAAAAGGGTGGTAATATTAAATAGCGATAAGTATATTGACAATGGCTTTCAGAGTAACCATAGATAAGCTACGAGACACTACTAGCGTGATGCTTAAATAACGAGATGGATCATGCAAGAAACGGCAACATACCGAACGCTATACCAGTGCCATGACCCATCTTCCTAGAACCTTGACTTCTTGCACCGAGCTGCCCTCATTCCTCCGACTCGGTTCGATGAAGAATAAATCGTATCATCAAGGTCAAAACACCACTCAACCACGTCTGTTCCTTCAACGGAAGAACTTTCCATAGTTATTCAAGTCATTTCTTCGCGCCATGGTTCTTCTTACGTCTTACAAGTTACAGTTTCAGTCTCACAATGCACCCGAAAAAAAATATATTATCGAATTTGCCTCTTCCCCAGATACAAGGATATCTAATCTCCCCTTCCCCTTTACTATATAGACCGTATTGTCAGTGACAGCACTTTCCGATTTCATCATCGCCTTCTCTACGCGTGGAAGTTGCATTCCCATCGAACGTCATTTAATGGGGCCCAGCTGTGCCGTGATATCAGGGCTTGCTACTCGTCCCTTCATTTAGAATCCAACTCACTCCACAGTGCATGCATGGGAGTGTCCTCGTTCTCATCGTGGCTCGTCCACTCCCCATTGACCTGCCCCCGTCTCTCATCTCCCCCTGCCATCAACTTAAAATATTAGGCTTACTTCATTCCCCGTATCTAAACGCGATGCACGTACGTACGTATTGGCACCGTGAAACCTAGTTTCAATTCACCACCGTTGACTCCTCCTTAGGGACAGCAATTCAGATTCACGCCTGGTGATGATTCTTTGGCCGAGGCTGAAGATCCGGTTTTGTTCTTCTCGACAAACGTTCATATTCGTTTTAGTGCCCGAGGCGCAAAGGATTTCATTGGTTTTTGGATCGGAGAACTTTGACTTGTATCTATATTAAACAGTGCCTCTCTCTTAGCTTACAAAGGACACAGCCGAGTTAGCCAACCAAATTTCGCCGCAGTTATCTTGGCACTTATGAAAATGACAGCCTTGCAATTAGACGGGAACAAAAAGAAAAAGAGAGAGACATCCTCTACGCCATCGCAGTTCCAGCACACCCTCAAGTTCGAGATCGAACGTGGAGATGAATTTGGGTGCCAGGTCCGTTTTAGCGTAGAAGCATATGTACCTTCCATACTAAGCTTTTGACTCGCCAGGAAGAAGGATACCCTTTACGGTCGAGGTGAACACTGGGTATAAATCCATGATTTATGAGGATACATACTTGCGATGAAAAAAAGGTAAGTAGTAACGAAGGAGAAAAGGTCATTTACCAAACCCTAGCGAGCGGCGAGATAGAAGTGGTCAGCGTGCCGTGCTCGAAAAATGTGGAGAAGGCAGACGTGTCTGTGTGGTGAGGAACTACCCACCCACCCACCCGCCCGTTAGCGCGCGTCGTGGGAGAGAACGAATATTCGCGTAAAGGCGGGACCTGGGCCTGAACTTGTGTCTTAGCTGCCTTTTTTTCTTTTCTTTTTGGAATACCACGCCACCAAGCACTGACGAATCCGCGAACCATCGTGGAGGGCAAGTTCCCCCCGTTTCAATACCAAGGGCAATGGAGGGGGTTTTTCTTTCAATTTCACGCCCACCATATCCTCGCGTTCGCTCACATACGGCCTCCTCAGGGAGTCGACGTTGAGAAGCACGAACGAGTAGGAAAGTCGGAATTCGCGGTCACAGTTGGTTAGGGCACAATTCGGGTTTTTGGGTTGCGGCATAATCTCTGGTTTTTCGGAATGGCTAGTTCATCAGGGATGGTCTCGAATAAAGGCGTTTACAGCGAAGTGGCGAAGAATGAATATAGCACGGTAATTGGGGTATAAATCCGCGAATAAGGGAAGGAAGGTAAGGATAGATAGGGATAAGTATATGTACATGAATAGGCGATAGCCTTGAGGGTAACGATAGATGAGCTATGAGGAGGTATTAGCATAATTCTTGAATAGCGGGAGGAAGGAACGAGTACGCACGAAGTGCTATACAAGCGCCATGACCATCTTCCTAGCACCTTGAACATCAACCTCGACTTGTTCGCGACATCCTTGCAGCGAGCTACTCTCCTTCCTCGGACTGGGTTTGAAGAACAAATCATCATCCTCACTGTCATCAAGGACAAAACCCCCGTTCCACCGGTTCCGTCCTCGCAAACCTCTGCTCCTTCAACGGAACCACTTTCTTCGGAGGGGGCGGCAGAGGAGGAACGCCTGGATTAACCCTCTTCACAAACAGATCGTCTGTGACGAGACACGGCGAGGATCTCGAGCGGGGGAGAGTCGGTAGCGAAGGAGGCGGACGCCGCCACTCTACTCCGTTTGGAAATACGACGCGTTCGAGGGTGGGACAAGCGGTAGCTAGCCGGGCTGCGCGTGCACGCTCGCTCACTACCATCGAGTGGCCAGAGTGACTGATAGTCGAGGACGTTGAGCGTGTTCTGGCTCGTTTTGGAAGAGGGAACCTCTCATCGAGCTCTTCCTTCGCCGTTTTCACTTGTGCGATCCCCGGTTTACGCATTACCAGTACCCGGAGAGCCTTAAAGTGGGGAACGACGTTACCCCAACACACCTCGCCACCCTCGCCTTCGATCTCGAGTTCTTCAATGTTAGGGCATACAACGACAGCACTACGGAGTGTCTTTTCTTCTGTGCGTTTACCCACGGACTTGAACACGAAGCGGAGACGGCGGACGGAGGGAGGGAGGGACTCGAGGGTGGAGGTAGGACGAAAACCTGCATATATTGGGGTGGAGATAGTTATAGACACGTCGATTAGAGGACGAGAGGGTGCGAGGAGCATGATAAGATGGGGCGGGGCATGCAGCGTGGTAAGATTAGGAAGAAGAGTGGCCGCTGGATGCGTGAATGTATCCTGAGTCGGAGTTGGAGTTGGTGGTAGCGGGGATAGCGGAGGCATGGGAAATAGAGACAGCCGACTAGGTGTGGTGGGCGCGGAAAGAAGCCGTGTACGCGTCGGAGTGGTGGGAAGTGGCGTAGATGGTGGCGAGTCATCGCCATCCTCAAGCAGGGACGGAAACCGGAGCGAGATGACATTAGTCTGGCCATCCAACCACGTGAGAAGGTCTGCCTCGGCCTGCCCGGAGAGGTGGGTGTTGCCAAACTCTATATGACGCAGACCAAACGCAGAGTGGTGTCGCACGATGTGGAGATCGAAGGAAGGGAGAACGAGGGAGTGGAGATTGTCCATGCGGGCGAGGACGCGTGGTATGAGGTACATCCGAGCTTGCGGTGATGGCCATGCAGGGACGTGAAGAGAGTGTGTGAGCGATGTGAGGTCTCGTCGTGTGACGAGGAATACCCACAGTGCGTCGGGGTTCTGCACTCCTGCCATGTCCAGGTTGCCGTATAACACAGCCTGGGCTGCAGAGAGGAAGTCACGAGAGAGTAGGGCGAGTGCGGGTACCGACGTGCGCGGGAGGAACGAGAGTATCGCAGACAGCACCTCCACTGGCAAAGGCGGGGTATCATACAGTGGTTTTGGCGGGCGGTATGCAGGGAGAGGCGGGACCTGAACACGATACGCATGCATAACCTTTGCATGCTCCTCAATCGACGGCCCGAGCCCAGACGGCCTACGAATATCATCCATCGATGACTCACTCGACGACACGGACACTTTGACCTCTTCCTCAACTTCTGACGCCGACTCTTCCACAACTCCAACTCGTTCCACCATTCGTTGCGACGAAGGCTTGCTAAAAATAGTCGACATCCTTTTCATCAACCGTCCTCCAGCTTTGACTGGTGTTATCGTCGTGGCAGTGTGTCGACGCTGGAGGAACATGGTGGTCTCTGAGACCCTGCATGAAAAAAAGACAGTGGGAGAAAGGAAAATCTAGAGTTTTGGCTGCCCTTGACGACAATTGATGCCGTTGATACAGATCGCATGCCTCATGACGTCACTTTCATTTATTCCGCGGATCCTTCCGAAATTTAATTTCCACGGCCCCCGCCGCAAAGTACTCGGAGTCTTCAATTCTCTCTGCGACTTGCTCTCTTTCCCTTGGCTCAATGCATGTAAATATCGCGTCATCCCCCTCAACGACCTACATTTCCTCTTCTTCTGATCTCATCTTTGATAACCTCACCCTTTTATGACAGCCGGTATTCTGGACTTTCGGTTACTTCGGTGGTTACGGTTACGAGCCTGTCTATACCAAAACCGTGCTGTCTTGTAAAAATAGCCTTGTAAACCACTGTTTTCTCATTCTCACGGACTTGAGTGGTCTTCCCTATCGTGCATCTCTCTTCACAGGATCATCCAGGATGAGTTCCCCACCCGCCATAGACTCAAGAAAGGCCCCAGCGGCAACCAATCTCCTTCCCTCTGATGTGTTCCGCGAAACGCATCATATCCCATGGTATATTGTTCTTCATCATTCGCAAATACATCTCTCTCACCAGCACCCATCCCAACACCGCCAGATGCCGTTGCTAGGAGGTACCCGTCCATCTCCCCGTCTCTACATTCCTCCCACCCCGACTAAACAGACGCTGGGCCCATCCATCCATCCATCAAACAGGTTCAGTTCCGTTCGGGGGCGACTAACTAGGGTTCTCGCTGAAATAATGATAATCTCTTGTCTCTCATCTCAAGCATCAGGACCCCCCTCCCTCTGCCTATACGGAAAATAGACTCTACCTATCATCGGGTATCGTCCTCAATCGCCAAAAAACCTACAAGTCATCCAACGGATACACTACGGTTTATAAAACTGTCGACGAAGCAGAGGGTTTATTCTCACGCTGGGCATGGATATCGCGCTCAGTTGAGAAGGAGCCCCCCATCTCTACTTCTCGATGGGTGCACGAGTTCTCCTCCTTCCTTCCGACCATGCTCCAACTCTGTATTTCTAGGCCTAGGCAGAGCATCACAGTTGAAGGATTCCCGTTCCAACGAAACGGGATCTTCCGTCTGTTGCCCAGGTTGGATTGTTCCTCACTTTTTTAAACAGGATGCTCTCATCCATCCACCAAATTCGGTTTGGTTCAGTTTAGGGAGACTTGTCTACTTAACCACAGTTCCCTGTCGATATCGCGCTCCGTCTCCCCGCAATAATATGATAATCTCTCCAAACAAGAATCAGGACACCTTCCTGGATAATGGATACTAATCCCGAAAATGCTAAAGACAAGCTGGATCCAGCTCTACATGTCATCAGGTACTCAACGGAATTATCCCTAGTCGCGAACAGAAGGCAAAGACCTACAAGTCATCGCAAGGATACATATAAAGTATATCCAATTTCTCTCACTAATACCCCTGCGAAACGACCCCGGTACTTCAAACTCGGCCTCGTGGTCCATATATGGGCGCCATGGACAATTGTTTTCCTCTGCAGTCGCAATACACCCCCTCTCATCTCTTAAACACATCCACTCTTCCACCATCACGGTAAATTCACAGACGGGTTCCGATGTTAGACGGATCTATACGCAGCTCTGCTTCCCAGCTGTTTGGATTTCCTCGAATATTACTGTCGACGAAGCCTAGAGTTTATTTTTTACGGCGGGCATGGGGACTTTCTTTTCATTCCGTCCCTGAACAACTCGGGAGTTAAGAAGAAGAGGCCGTCTCTATGTATATACTTCTTTCGACATTCGACTCTGATGGATATTTCAAGCGTTGCCCAGTTATTCGAGCGCGGTTCTCCCCTTCCTTCCGAGGCGCATATCTCTCAGGTAGACATCGCTATAGTCGTGCTTTGCCAGCGAGTAATGTAATCCTCTTTCACACTAAGCTGTTCTCCGAAATAAATTTTTACTGTGGTGTGGACAAGTACGGACGTATTCAGTGGATATAAAATCGCCCGCGTGTAGCTTTATCTATACGCTATGTGTCTATAGATTTCGCGGGCACTCCCACAGCAATCTCTCGTCTCGTCTGAAGTAAGAATATTTGAGGCTCCTCCCCTCCTCCCTGAATACTCAATACCCAGAACGCCAATGAGGGTGGGCTGATCCCTCTTCTCCAGATCGAGAGGAGTTAATTCAAGTAGTCCAAACACAAATTGTCGCCACCACCACACTGCGACAAGGCAAAAAAAAAAACTAATCAAGCACGCTCGATCCACGTCCACTTTTTTTTTTCCTGGCCTCTCGAACCACGGGAAGAATTCCCTTTCAATAAGGAGTCGTCTACAAGGTTCCCCACCTCGCACGCATGTACTTGACTGATATAAAAACAGGGCTCCAGTCTCCGGAAATCATGTCTGAGAAGAAAATCCCTCCATTATAATGTAGACACGTTCAGCGTTTGTCGAGGATACCTCAATTAGACCTTGTCACCCAGCGGTATATCCATGGTTTCAAGGGCACACTCGCCCAACATTCATGAATCAGGGATAACATACATGCCCATCAGAAGTCAAATCCTCGCTGTTGACTCTATCAGAATAAAATCAATAGTGGTCGTATGAATGGCAGGAAAAATGAAGATGCGAGGTCAGGGCTCCAAATCCGAATTTTTATGGGAGCGGAGGGGGGGTGGGGGTTAGTTGGAGAGAAACGCGGGCACCACAGTTGAAGTCGGAAGGAAACCCGAAGGCGGGTCGGGCCGCCTGCCACATGTGCATCAGGTACCCTTCCTTCCTTCCTTCCTTTTCAAATGAAAACGGGGGTCTTTGCCTGTTATATATCCCGTTTCTTTCCAAGAACCGCCAATCTTCGCAGTTTCAGCACTCTCAATCTGGATCTCCTGGCGGTAGATGGCAGGAGGAACCTAAGCAAGAAAGGAAAGGGCAGTGGCATGGAATTGTTCCTCACTTCCAGTCTCTTCGGATGTCCGTTACAATGTGTGTAGAAGGTGCGAAAAAGAAGCAGCAGGAAACATACAGTAGTCGGTGCATTGAGGTCCTGTGCTCAGGTTTCGCCAAGTTTCTGCACCTATCACCGGCCAAACAACTGTACGAATACAGCTCTGCCAGTAAAGGTTTTCACTGACATCGCATCATTTCTCCTACGGTGCTTTTGCGCTCCTCTCTCACGGATTTATCTGTGTCACGTAGACAGTTTTGCACTATACCCTTGACATGCCAGATATTTGATACAACGGGGTCAAACAACAGTGACGCGTAGTCGAAGAAAATCCAGGCATGAGGTGCAGAAGAGTTGGTGTCAGAGCTGCGTCACATTCCGCCATTTCCAGACTCCAGTGGATGCGGTGACTCTCATACCTCAGTTCTTCCACGTATGTTGTCGCTAGGACGTTTACTGTTTCTTTGTCACTTTGCACTTTTCAGGGCGTATTTTATGGCAAAATCGACATGCGGGATCTTTCGGATCCTAACGGGCAAGAAGAATTCTGCGTGGTAGCCTGCGTGGCTGCGTGGCTGCGTGGTGCGTGGTTGCGTGGTCGTCAGCGTGGTTGACAAATTGCCGGACTCCCATCAAAAGTTGATCAAGTCCATCAAACGCGACTCGAGAGTCGACGCGTTCCGTTCTTTTCTGTCAATCCTTGCGTAGAATCAGCTGGATTGTCAATGCCTGTAAGATTTAAATATGACAGCTTTGGTGGGATATCGAAACACTTCAAAATATGGTCAATATCATGAAAATTTCGAACTGGATTGCGAAGTTTAAGAACATCAAAAGTATTGTAGCTGAAGTAAATAATTTTACGAGTATCCTAACAGTATAAAAAGGCCTTAGAGGTGGTCTGCTAAGCTATAAGTAATAAGGTACACAATGTGGGGTTTACAGTGAAGAGGACAACATGAGAAGGAATATGGATTTCTATATTTGATGTGAATGACACCGAAGAAACAAGCCAATTAAGAGGCAATTATACAAAGGATGCACTTTCTGAGGGTAACCTTATATGGGCCGGCGTGGTCTCTATGCGAAGCCTGCGTGGTGCCTGCGTGGTTGCGTGGTTAGTCAGCGTGGCTGTGCGTGGTCAGCCTGCGTGGTGTGGCTGCGTGGCTGCGTGGCTGCGTGGTACGCAAGCGTGGTTGGTTGCGTGGTCCAAGGTATATCCGTACTTAAGGAAAGATCGTTCTTGTGGAAATTAAATGATCAGTTTGGTGGTATTGGAGCAATCAAGGAACCATTGATACGAAGGCAACGTTGAATTGATGTTCATAGTGTCGCGACATCTTTGGATTAATAACTTCAAGCTGGCAAAATGAGAGGGTACCTAATTTTTGATATTTAACTTTCTTATAATCCTAAATACACTCATGGAAGATACAATAGTACCTAGAAATCGAGATTTGAAGGTTTAAAAACTCTAATTGGTTTGAAATATGTTCGAACAAAGGTCTATTTGTTGCAGACAATTTACCAATGAATGAGAAATAGATAAAAGGATATGTTTAGCGAAGTATTCTTATCATCACACAGTATATATGTACTGTCAAGGCAAGTTCAACTCAAGTTCAACTAATGACTTGCGTGGCGTGCGTGGCCACGCGCCACGCACGCGTGGTACCACGCAGGTGACCACGCTGAATTTCTAGTGCCCGATCCTAACGTTAACGCGCTAGCCTCACGAAAGATATCCTGTGGCTATTACCGTTTGCGCCCAACCTACGCATATTTCCGTCCAATTTCCACAGTCGAGTCCCTGTTTCCACCCATCCTTCTCTCGTGTTCCATGTCTGTCAATAAGCGCACAGAAGAAAAGACACCCCGCAGTGCCATCGTCGTTCCGCACTTCAAGTCCCTCCGAGTGTTCGTCATACGAGAACCGGTAAAAGACAGCGAATGAAAGGCTCGATGAGCAGTTCTCTCTCACGAAGCGAACCAGAACGCGTTCAACGCCTTCTATGATCAATTTCTCCAGCCATTCAATGGTGATGAGCAAAGCGTACACACGTAGCCTGTTTAGCCAAAACGTGTCCTGCACTCGAGCGAGTCGTCTTTCCAATGGAATAGTAAGTAAAAACAGAGCGCGATACAGTTATGTGATTACGGCCATCCTATTATACACCCCAAATTTTAAAGGGTACATTACATAGAGAATGCAATGATTCATATCTCCGGACGTTCAAAGCGCAGAGGTTCCTGTCACTTCCCGTACACGACCTTCAACCCTTCGTCAATTAGATCCTGCCACATACTAGTGTAGGGGTCGCTGAGGGTAAGGGGAGAACGAAGGTACACGCTCTCCAATTGGTCTATACTCAGGTCATTCCCTTTCCTGCGAGCCCTGATCATCTGAACGAACATGGCGTATTCACAAGTGATGGTCAATTGGCGGAAGTCGAGGGTTCGTAGATGAAGCAGGGGTACCAGCATTAATACTATAATGAATGTTGGAATGTCATAGGGAGACGATATAGTAAGGTGGCGTAGATTGGTGAGGGATTGGAACAGTATGGTTAGAGCCTGGTAGTCGTCACCTTCGTCGCTAAACTCGAGTTTTAGCGTTGTAATCGTGTTGGACGCCGGTATGGCGGGGGAAACGCTGAATCCTCTACGGTAGATGAGACTCAGATCAGTGAGATTGGGGATAGAAAGCAAAGAGAATATCTGGTCATTTTCGGGGTGTAAGGGAAGGGAAGGTGTTGGCCTTCTATATCGATACGTGAGGGTCAACAAGGTAAGATCCGGGAGAGAGATGGCTCTATGATCTGCAGGGACTGCGAATACACCCTTTCCATATGCAATATGGAGATGGTTCAGATTGTTCAATTGTCGAAGGATATCGATATCTTGCTGATCAAAAATTTGAATGCCAAGGTGAGTAATCCGAGTCCATGGGAATCTGAAAGAAAAATGAAGGCCATCGCTGATCCACAGGCCGACAGTTTTCAACTTCGGTGCATATTCGAAAACGTCAATGGCAGACTCTACACCTCCCGATGACAGTTGCCCCCGATTAGGCAGAGGCGGCGATGTAAGACTGAGTTTATAGAGCTGATCAAAACGTCCTCGCCACCATGAGAACACCGGATAAGATATGAGGGAAGCGCCGATGCGAAGGTTTCTTATTAAGGAACAGCGCGTGGAAATGAGAAAGAGCAAGGGATGGTTAGAAATATCTGCATCTGGAGAACTTGAAAGCGACACAGTGAGAGGGAAAGATTTAGATCTCTCAAGTCGGAGTCCAGTCATAAACATCTGACGGACGACTATTGTGGGTTTGTCATCGTGTTTGATCACTAGTGACATGGATGACCACACCTCCGGTGCGTTCACAATGGTTGACCTCCACCTATGAGAGACCTGCGCCAACGTCCAGGGCGATTCCCTGCTATCGAGACTATTGCAGCTGTCGAATCGCTGCAAGGTGGAATTCATGACCTCGTGTGAGGAAGGGATGGTCTCGAGAGCAATGGCGCGGAGAACGTCAGATGACAATCTTCGTATAGGAGAAGATAGTGTTCGAGCATCATCGATTTTTGCTTCAAGAACGCTACGCTCGTGAATTAGCGTAGTAAGGTGTTCCTTGGCATGCACTATCTTCTGGTCAAGGTCTGCGAGATGCCCAGGGCCGCTCCTGACGGTGCTCTGGAAATCGGAGAGTTCTCCGTCAGACGGAGGATCGTTGCATCTCAACAGCTTTGAGACACGAGGTGAACGTTCGTGGCCTGAAAACGTTGTTTCCGTGAAGCAAGCACATGTAGGACAGGCATCGGGAGGATTAGTCGTTGACGACATCTGCGAGTTTCAGAAAATGAGTTACAGGGCAAAAGACAACAGAAATCGGATAGCTGTACCTTCGTTAAAGTTATTTGATGACTCCTGGAGGTGGCGGTAGTAGAAAGAGGGTTACACGAGGTCATGATGGATCACACGTTTAACAATTCGCACTACCAAAAAAGAAGCACCGTGCCCTTGCGTCGTGTGCTGTTCCTAGAGCCACGTTGTACTAAATTTCAACGAGAGAAGAGAACGCACTTAATTGTCGAATTTCCATACACGTCTAGTGTATGGGTTATTTGAAGTCACAACTGTAGCCAGATAGCTAGATAAAGGAGAGAACGACGCAGTCGTGTGGAGTAATATCGGTCGATGGTAGAAAAGTCAAAGCCTTAGTGGGAGGGGCGGAACCTGGACGTGATACGCATGCTTAGTATGGTCCTCGATCGACGGCCCGAGTCCAGAAGGCCTCCGAATATCATCCATCGACGAGTGACACGATGACGCCGAAACCTTACTTCCGCCTCCTTCTTCAGCCTCTGACACCGACTCCTCCACCCGTTCCACACGTTGCGACGACGGCTTGCTAAAAATAGTCGACATCCTCTTCATCAACCGTCCTCCAGCTTTAACTGGCGTCATCGTCGTGGCAGTGTGTCGCCGTTGGAGGAACGTCGTCGTCGTCGTGCATGAAAAAAAAAAGAGTGGGAGAGAAAGGGAAATCAGAAATCTAGAGTTTTTGGCTGCCCTTGACGGCAATTGATGCCGTTGCATGCGTGATGACGTCAATTTCATTTACTCCACGGATGCTTCCGAAATTTAATTTCCACGGCCCCCGGTGCAAAGCGCTGCCCTACGAATCGGAGTTGTCTTCTTGATTTCTTTCCCCCGTCTACAACTTGCTCTCTGTCCCCCGATCCTCAATTCATGTAAATATTGCGGCGTATCTGGCGTCCCCTCAATGACCTATGTTTTCTGTCCTTCTGATCATATCTTTGATAACCTCACCCTTTTACGACAGCCGGTATTCTGGACTTTCGGTTACTTCGGTGGTCACGGTTACACTGTATCATCTTGTAAAAATAGCCTTGTGAACCACTATGCACGATTTCTGCTCTCATTCTCACGGACCTTCCCTATCGTGCATCTCTCTTCACACGATCATCCAAGTTGTCGACCCTCCCTTTCGGCTGAGTACCCTGCCCATCATAGACTCAGGAAAGGCCACAGCGGCAACGATTCTCCTTCCCTCTGATGTGTTCCGCGAGATGCGTCATATCCCAAGGTATATTGTTCTTCACCCTTTGGAAAATACACTTCTCTCACCAGCACCCATATCCATCCCAACATCGCCAGATCCCGTTTCTAAGTGCCTCACCGTCTCCCCCGTTTCTCCATTCCTCCTACCCCTCCCTCCCATCCATCCATCAAATATGTTCCGTTCAGTTCGGGAGACTAACTCGTAAATATCGCCCTCGGTCCCCGCTGCCGAAATAATGATAATCTCTCGTCTCTCGTCTCAAGAATCAGGATCCCCCTCCCCTCCCTCCCCTTCCTATACCGAGAAAATTTGGGCCCCGTTCTACCCATCAGTCAAAAAACCCACAACGTTGCACGGATACATATCCTACTCCTCTCGCTAATACAACCCCGCTCTGGTTTTCCTTTGCAGTCGACATATACCCCCTTCCCATCTCTCTCTCCACCAACCACGGCAATTCTCTACTTGGATCGACGTTAGATGATCCTCTGTTTATATACCTGTCGACAAAACCCAACCCAGGGTTTATTTTTCCACGGCTGGCATAGATATCGCGCTCAGTTGAGAAGAAGTTCGTTTCTACTTCTCGTTGCCAAATTATTCGGGAACGCTTTTCTTACATGCGAATCCTCCCCTTCCTTCCAACCGTGCTCCAAATCTGAATTTTAGGCGAGATTAGCTGGAGCAAATACGTACACGGCCACGCGCGTCAAAGTTGAAGGACGAAGAGGCAAAGCCGAAGCCATGTCCTTTTCCAACGAAATGGGATCTTCGTCTGTTACCTCACCGAGCAAGAACCCGAGGTAGAGAGGCAGTAGTGTTGGATTGTTATGGATCTGCCGAAATCCGGAGATGCGAGCACGAGGCGAGGAGTAGTGATCGAAGTGAGGTAAGATTAATTAGGAATGATGTACGTCGTTAGAGAAGATAATGGATTCCGGCGAGGGTTCGTGAGGAGACCTGAGCGGTCCAGTTTGCAAAATAAAGGAAATCAGCAAGCGCGAAGCAATTACTGAGGGAAGTAGCCGGTAAGCGCGGAGCAATTACCGATATAGAAGGCCTGTAAGCGCGAAGCTATTACGGGCCGAGGGTGAAGGCAAGCGCTAAGCGTAACCTTCGGGTTGGTATTGGAAAGCGCTAGGCATATCCAATGGGTTGTTTAGCAAGCGCTAGGCGTAACTGAGGGTTCACGCAGTGTGAGGGTACTGGAAGTAGTAGATTGATCAAGTCTTTCTAATACAATGTTATCTACCAGTTTAAATACTAAGGAAAGGTTCGAGTCATTATTATTATACAATGCTCCATAACATTCTAGCATTAGTAAGAAGAATGTAGAAAGTAAGAGAAAACAAGAGAAAGTACGAGCAAGCCAGTATTAAGACCGAGAAGGCCGAGTACCGGTATATGTTGACTCATGCACCGAATCAACAGATACCCAATATCCATAACATGGATTGTTCCTCACTCATCGGGATAAGAAGCAATGAGAAACATACACTAATCAGTGCGTATCTCCAGGTTCCTCCTTTCCGCACCTATCGTCCTGTGCGAAATACAGTCCTACAAGTAGAAGTTCTCACTGTTGTCACATCATTTCTCCTCGTGTCCCGGGTTTGCGTCATTTTCTCTGCGCGACGTAGACTGTGACTTTGACGTGCGGGATCCTTAAGTCATTATGGGTAACTACCGTCATATATGAAGGAACCTCATCAGTCTGAAGACACCGTCTCCATCTCTGCAGCCTTCGATTTCTATCTACATGTTGTTGCCATCACTCAGCTTTTGGTGCGCACTGTACCAAATGTGGGTCAGCACTCGTTTCTCCACAAATGAGGAGAAGTAGGTTAGCTAAGTTATATGCGTCGCTGGATGGCCACACCAGCGTTTTTTCCCTCCGATTTCTGTCTCTGTTCGACGACGACGATGGATCATCACCGTCTATTACCCGGCATTCCTGCATGTGCCTGCGCTCTCTCTGTGCTCACTCTATTATCAAACCTACACCGTCCGCCGCACCGACAATCCTCCTCGTACCATCCGTACCTCTGCATCACCCTTTCCGCTTGACCATATACTGGATTTTGTCCTACATCCATACACGAGTCCCTTCCTTCGTCTCTCCGCCTTCTACGCTTCGTGTTCATGTCTGTCAGTAAGTGCACGAAAGAAAAGAGCCTCCGGGGCGGGGTCTTCGTATGCCCAAAACATTGAGGAGCTGGTTATAGAAGGCGAGGGCGGTGAATCATGCTGGTATAGCGTCATTCCGCTGGGAGTGCTCGATATATAACAACCGGGAATGGTACAAGTAAAGGCAGCAAAAAAAGAGCTCGATGGACAGTCCTCTCTCTCGAACCGAGCCAGAATGCGTTTGACGTCTTCTACGATCAGTTCTTCCGGCCATTCGATAGTGGTGAGCAAGCCTGCATGCGTAGCCATGTCTAGCCAATATGCGCCCTCCCTGTGAGTGCGTCGTCTTTCCCAAAGGAATAGAGTGACGTCGTCTGCCTCCTTCGCTACCGACTCTCCCCTGCTTGAGATCCTCATCATGTCTCGCCGCAAACGATCTCTTTGTGAAGAATATCGAACATAATATTCTTCCTGTGCCGATACCCTCAGAAGGAGAACTTCGTTCCCTTGAAGGAGCAGAGCTTCGTAAGGACAAAACCCGGTATGTGTCTGTCTGTTCGCACTTTGCTATTCGGGAATCATACTAACATTGTGTCATAATTTATGTACATTTCATTTCACGGCTATCGGTTTCCACTGCCCTTTATGTATATATTCTTATCAATAATTGTCCTTACTTTCCTTTCTTGATTCGAGGATTTAAACCCAGTTGCATGTAATCTTCGTTCTTCAAAACACCGCCAGGATTCCAAATCATCCTTGCTCAATATCGTGTTCCAATGTGCCCATCATGACCTGCCTAGAACTTGATGTGAGTTCTATTTTCGGTCTGATCATATTTCACATCTGTCAAATCATTCCCTCCTCCGGTTTTATATGTCAGGATATGTTTTCCTGGTATTCCGTGTAATTTCGAAGCCCGAATTCAGGCATGAATTTTAGGAATCGTATATTTGGCCTAGCCAGTAGACCTGTGATGTCGACGCTTGCTCATTGTAGGGGACCATCTACCTAGCCAGCGAATGTTTTTTTTTTGGCATGCGAACTTATGTAATGTTGCCCGGGACACTGCCACGGCCCACTGCATCCACATCCCCCACCCATACGGTCTCGCGAGCAGCCAACACCATGGACGATAACCCATTTGCTCGCTGAAAAGCCTTTCACAGATGTAAAATGGTATGTGATTATTAGTGTGCTGCTTACTCTTCATTTTAGATACCTTTTATGCATCCGGTGGCCCCAAAAGTCCCGGATAGTGACCATACTGCCCCTCCCACCCCACGCGTAAGCCTTCTCACAAGGCCGCACATTATGCAGCCCCAAACGACTGACGACACACTCTCCATCATCAATAGCGACGATTATGCCCACCGACACGCGCCATGGCAGAAAAAGCCAGCCTCGATTCCATCTCGATCATGCAACGACCCCAGCGTCCACATCGGCACCACTCGCCGTGGTACATGGGATTTGCACATGAAAACGACCACCAGAAAGCAGGAGTATTCACTATCGCCCCCCATCTGCAGCTGTGGGAACGTTTCAATGCAAAATCAGCGGAGCAGCGACGATGACAGACTGGATGAAGACAGCCACGAGAGGGACTGGAGGGGATCCACGATGGTGCAGAGCTATGCTGGAGTGTAGGAATAGGATGGGGAGGTCGGTCGATGATGCAGAGTTGCGGAAAAGGGCAGGAAAGTATTAGGAGGGACCGCGGCACGATGTTCGGGATGTGGACAACCGACAACGACAAACACTGCTGCGCACATTGGGGCATCGATGGACAAATGTACAGCGTCTCGGATGTGCCCATAATCATGGCTGTAGGACCGCCCTAGCGCCCGCTACTGCCCACCCCCTCCTAGTCCAACATGGACCCCTAGAGGCTATAGTGTCCATTCGCTACAAAAATTCCCTATAACTATAGTAATGTCAAATGATACGTATCTTGTAGGGATGCCATCACTTTTTGATTCCTAATTATATGTATCCCTTGTAGCAGTCTCGCCAGCCCTAGCTAGGTCCAGAAACTGTTGCCATATGGCTGCCAAGTTAGGGTCCACGGGCACTGGATCGGTGTTCATTGCTTGGGCCCGAAAAAAAAATCACAGCCCAGAAAAATAATATTTAATGATTTACTATTGCCTCCCGACCCACGCGCAGCCTATTTTGGCTGGATGCGTCCGTGCGTACTCGGACATATAAAACTGTGGGAAAATATCATTCCCAATGCAGTAGCAGCTCTGTTGGGTTTGAAAGCTTGGTAAAATTCTGCATTGCACACAGATTATTTAGGCTCGGTTTAATTAGAATACATTTATGTGATATATAAATGCTTAACAGAGTGCAAATACTGTCATTCAACTGATACGCAAACAGGAAAATGCCACTCTCACCATAGTCGGAATTTGCCGGATGCACCCCAATTAGGGGCGTAGGATAGAATACCCTTGCAGTCCCGTACTCCTAGGGCTTTCTGTACCTCGAAAATATGATAGTCATATCTACATTTCATGATTTTACATTTGAGGCCAATAAATTAGCCTTTAATTCATGTTTATTCGACCAATAAATGTGAATAATGGTGAGACAATTGTTGAATTCAACTTTTACAAAAGTATGCAGCACAATGTGCATCTAAATAATGATATAACAAATGAGAAAAAGACTTCTTGTGTGAATTATCAATGATACAAATGCATATATGGATCTGCCCTGAAGTGAATATATTATGAACACTCGTAGTACACAAAACGAGCTTGTGAACTTTTGTCTGATTCCATTTTCACTTCTTATGCATGAAACGGTATAATGGTGAGACTATAAGCAGATCAGGGTGGATCGGACCATTATTTTGACTTATACTAGACATAACCTTGCATTTTCAACAAAAAACATACCTATTGAGATGGTGCACAGATATATAGAACTGATATTTGCTTACAAGTGCCCTAAAATGTGGAGCAACCAATGTAAATTGAGGATTATCATGAGATGAGGGTATCCTGTTGCATTAAAAATTATATATACACAATCCTTATACCTATAATACAAGATTCCGATACACTTTGGGGCATCGGAGAGTGTACATCGAGCAGTGGAAGCATCCCGATGATGCATTCCGCTCGGTCGATCACCCCGGACCGCACAACCGTACCGTGGTCGAGTGGCTGTGCAGCACCGTTTTCTGTTCCTCTCCACCACGTCCACTTCCTTTCCTGCCCTCTCACTCATCTGGTTTGCCCATTGTCATGGGTATATGGTACGTTTGAATTGTTTTTTATACTGACATGTCAAATTTAGGTCTTTTTGGCGTATCCGGCAGCCCCAAGATCCCCGGGTAGTGATCATTTCATCCCCACCCCACGCATAAGCCCTCGCCCGAGGCAGCACTGCCAGATATGACCGCAACACTGTACGTTGACGACGTGACCCATGCACCCCTGCCATTGCCCCGATACGACCCACATTCTGCCACGACCCATCCCATGCCCCCCACACGCGCATCGACCTCGATCATCATTGGACACGCAAGCGCGGCACGATGACGACACAGGATATCACTAGGGTTTCCATATCGGACCTCATCATGCAGCGGGACGGCACCTGTAACAGTGACAACCACAATGACAACGACGACGGAAAAGCCAGGAGACTTCGAGCACGACGAGGGTTAGGGTGGATCTTAGGCTAGGGATGTAGAGGGAGACTGGGCAGCATACTGGGGAGGAAGGGGGAGGGCAGGAGGGCAGGATGGAGATCGGGCCGCCGACGTCCAACGACGGCAGCAACACTGACGTCCGTTTGGGCGTCAAATGTCCTCCAAGACATGGGGGATCCGATGGTGGTCTCCATTTTCTCTCACGAGCCCGCCATGACGTTCATTAGTGCCATCGATCCCTAAATCGCTCCCTAGCTCATCCCTAGCCCATGCTGCCTATATGTTAATTTATTTTTGTATTATATAGTATTTTATATATATTTGTTTGTTTTACAATGCTTTAATTATGAATACTAAATATTTTATTACTGATACCCGTAAATAGGGAATGCAAGAGCGGCAAACCCGAGGCGGGAATTGGTTGGGCACGTGGTGGGGAGAGACCAAGAAATGGATTGCATGTGAAAATTCATGGCTACGTATAACTTCGCTTTCTAGCGGATACATGAATTTGACAGGCCTATAGTTATAGGGATTATTACAAAAGTGGTTCCACTATAGTTATAGGGATTTTTACGTAGAATGGACACGAAGGGGTGACCCCTACCATGCCATGCAGCCCGCATACAGTCCCCAAGCTCATGCATCTCCCATTTTTTGAGTGGGGGAACACAACTATGTTGTCTATATCTACCCTCACCACCGTCCTCGCTGCCTGCTCGCTCCGCATCACGATGCTCATCTCTTTTTCCTCGTATCACCCCTTACAGCCCCGCCGCTTTCGTAATGACCTCACAACCCCCGTTTTCAATGACTGAGAATGCAGTAGCATAGTCTATGTTGCTGGATTGGCCCCTCATCACTGTCAAACAGCCGTCGACCTCGCCTTGCTGCCTTTTTGGTGCTCCACCTGCGGGCTATCACCCCAGATTCTCAGGCAGCCTCATCTTTCAACAGCGATGGTATCGACACTACCGACGACCCCGCCCCCAGCGCCTACACCCCGCATGCACGGCACGACGACGGGCATTTTTTTCAGCCCAATAATCGGATATATTGTATTTATTACCACTTACAACAATGGCTCTGCGGCCTAGGTCGTACCACTGCACGCTGTATATCATCATCGACGGTGTTTTAGTTCGAACCCCAGTGGTGTAAAAAAAATTCCAATCCAGCGTATTTACGGGCTGAAGAAAAGGTAACCCTGTTGATAGAGCTACGGTGCATGTAGATCTTGTACAGCAGATTCGATTATATTCGTTTTGCGGCAGGCCCAAAAAAAAGCATGTTAGAAATGATAGAAAATGACATTGAAGAAATGTCGGAGCGGTGGAAAAATATCATTAAAAAAAACATATGGAGGGGCTGACACCGAAAAAGGGACGACATATCAAGGAAAACATGCGAACCTGATCATCTTCGGAGGAGGGAGGACAACAGGTGACAGCGACATAAAGGTGGACAGAAATAACTTCCGTACATCAAAAACTGTCAAAAATCACTGAGCTCGTACGTCCGCGTTGATAAAAAAAATCAAAAGAAGCTCAGCACATCAAAAAATCAGCGGAGAATTTGGGCCCAATTTAACAGCAAGGCGCTTGAAGGCGGGAGCGCACAGGCCCATGGCGTCAAGCACATCAAGCACGTCGATGATGCAACTATGCCCGTGATGACAACATGTGGAGCGTTGTTTGGCCCCATACCTGGCTTGGATTCCTCTGCTAAAAATCCTTTACAATGGCAAGGAGTAATAGTCTTACCGCTACACTGAATAATCTATTACTAGGCTTTTAACGGGTGGTTCTTGATGTCATAAGTAGTATGAATATTTGCCTTATTTTCTCCAATGCTTTGGATCCGAATCTCCATCTTTGATGTTCCATTCGCTCAGTCGACCATCAACGACCTAACCCAAACCTCTTTCTCTTTCCCCAGCCGCAGATCAAAGCGTACCCCAAAACTTCCAGGACGCATTCCCGGTTCATCAGCAAACGCCATCATGTCAATCTTCTCAGTCGCAACAATATCAAAAGCCCATAAAAGAAGTGCCGTATTAATGAACAGCGACCTTTTCGCCATCAATAAAATAAACACCCGGAAGAAAATAGAAATAAAGGACATTCACCTATTCGCAACACGTGATCCCGGACAAACTCTGCAGACATCCACATCAGCAATTCGGAAAGCCTTAGACACACAAGAAATCTTGCCTCTGACCAAATCCAAAAACGAATTGCCTGATGTCGCCCCTCAATTTACCGTCAAGGATCCACCTTTGAGGATCAAACACTTCGGGGTTCGGAAAGACATCAGAAGTACGGAATATGGACCTATGATCAATTTGAACAAGGGGCGTTCAAAGTTACAGGAATACAGACATACCAAGGCGATGCGATAATAGTAGCTCCTTTGGGAATCACATAGCCTTGCTATTTTTGAAGCATGCTTGTGAGACGAAGCCATAGAACTAAAAGAGCACTAACCCAGATGAAATCCTGAGAAGCGGCATGCGCAATTCCTAATATACGTGCAGCTCGTCATCGGCAGATAAGCCACGGAAGACCAACCACTTGGGAACAACGGTCGCCTTTTTGAAGCTTATATAAGCAGCCGCATGTCACCTTCGAGAAAAACATACTCACCATCTAAAACACTCAAAAACAAACGCCATAACTTGCGGGAGGCGCTCCCTATCCTCAAACGTCGGACCTACCCATTCCGTATTTAGTAAGAATGTACCTGAAGAGACCGAATTACTAACATCGATTGCTAGGAACAACCTCATCGATTTCTCTCTGTACAGCTTTTGCAGCATGAGGAAAACAAGCAGCTGCCATGATAACGAATATTATTGCAGACTCGGTCTAGAGTTTTCAGCAGTCACCAGAAAACGGGCAAAAGGAAAACGAACCGTATTCGATCCTGCCGCAAACATCCCACCAGCATGATACGCAGCTTGGTCAAACGACATCTTCTTATTATGCAAGAGATCCTTCCCAAAACAAGCGGGTACTTCTTCTCCAGCATCCTGGACAAGCACATAAGTATCTTCCAATAAAAAACAGTGTTCAATGCACCCACCATCCTTGTCTGAACATACCCTAAACACCGACGACACAAAGCAAGCGAATCTTGATGCCACTTCTTAAGTTCGGAAAGATACCCTGGAACCCATCGAAGAACGGGAAACGTATCCACGAGGTAGGCTCCCGGGCTATTTGTCATTCGAAGCCGGTTTGCCTCCAGAATCATTTGTTGAAGATCAGGATCATTGTATGTCGTCGGTGTCATTTTCCCATAGGTCAGGGCAAGAATCACAGATGCTGCATATCTGGTTAATTGGATGAGCTCGATGTATACCCAGGAACGAAAGAAGTCCATACATCTTTGTGTACTCTGTAAACCTCTTCGGATCGTCAAGGATATTAACAATCAGTTTCTTCGCGTGACGGAGTTGTATAGGTTCATATGCCGCTGCCTTATTGGTCTTTAAGTGTGCATGGAAAGCCCTACAAACGTTACATTAAACTCATTTTTGTGTTCACCATGGTAGGTGGCCAACCTATTCAAAGCTCTCCATCTCGGTGTATCATTCAGCAGGATAGACCTCAGACCTCCAGAGAACGTCTCAGAGGCAGCAATAGCCCTTGGTCTGTCCGATGTCTGGATACTGCCCTTCTCCATTATTTCCATAGCCGCCTACATTCGAATATCAGTCTCATAGTTTTTCAGCATAAAATACGAACATACATCGTATCTGCCAACGACGATATATACCTTTCCAAACCGAGTCAGAGAGAAAACAGGCCCGTACACCCTCGTCCATTCATCATACTTCAAGAACGCCCTGCGAGAATAAGCCGATTATAGCAAAACACGCTACGAACGATGCACCGCTTTTTTGGAATCTCATTCCCGAATAACCAATGGCCAGGCGGTCCTGGTGGTAGCGACCTTGAACTATAATGGGAACGTATGAATACAACAAGAGTAGCTGCAAGGACACAAGCAAGCAAATCGAGCAACCAGGACATCATGGTAATCGAAAGAGAGATAAGGTAGACACCGTGGACAATGCTTCGACCAATATAAGCACGCAGGTAAACATCGGATCACACGATGCAGTCACGATGGCTGAACGTGAATCACGAAGCCAGAATCATTAGTCAGGTTGCGGCGCTGGCGCGGGTTTGAACTGGGGGTACTCAATGAAATGCTTCTCATCGCACAGAGAACTTAAATAAGGTCGCTTATTCACACACCTGTGAGAACCATCCACCTAAAGTTCTGCCTTCGGATGGTAGATGAAGATTTCCCGTAATCCATGTCGAAGAAAGCACGCTCGACGAGAAACAAATCCCATCAAGGTAAAGAGCGGAATGTGGGAACCATCAAGCAAGGCGGGACGGGATTTGGCCCTCTTTACTATCCTTTCATTTAATTCCCACAAAATCAAAAGACAAAAATTTCCCGTGTTATACCTCTTCTAGCCGTCGCATTAATTGCAAGAAGAAAAAAACATCAAAGACTGGCCTTTTCCTGACAAAATCGCATATGTTTGATTCCTGCACACATGGCACCCGGCATCCCCTCATCATGTCAAAATATTGAATTTGTATAGTAAAAAACGCGTCTCCTGTACACGGTTCAGCTGGTATACAATCTCGTACTGATCCAAGACCACGCACGCGCCATCCAGCGAATGCAGAAACATAAACAAAGATATCAATAAATTACACTGCCGTCATCCCGCACTTATACCCACAGAAGCCCGGTGGGATAAGTATTCTGGTGGCAGCGTTTCCTGGTTACCACGATCTACCCACAACCGGAACTGGCTTCCCAGCGAGTCGCTCTTCTCACGACCTAGCCTCTCACCAAATTCCGCCCGGGATTCAGACTTGAAGGCGCTTGCAAGGCTTCGCCGAAGGGACCCGATTTGCTCCCTCAAGTCCCGTAAAGCAGCGGCCTATCTGGCTTCCAACGAGATCGACGAATTCCGGACGGACCGAGGATGCGGCGCCAAGGTAGGCCGCGCGACGCGTTCTGGCTTTACATCATGGTCGCCCTTTTTCTCCGAGGGTGGCGGAGTGGATTCTGTGTCCGAGTTGTTTTGCGCTCGCTTCCTCCTGTCTCGAATGAATAGGTATAGCAGCAGGGTGCTCGTGGTGAGGGATATAACAGATACATAGCGACTCCGATAATGGCACCGACGGGGATAACACATGCGCCTGAAGAAGTCGCTATGGCGGTGGCGGTGTACTGGGTAGCTTCAGAAGTTCTGAAGAGCGATCAGTGGATACATTACAGTCAAGAGGAAGCAAGTTAATGAACGAGGAGGAGGAACTAGGCGCAGTTATTCGTGCATCTTCAGGTTCTTCTTTGGCTGTATGTGAGATCGTCATCATCGGCCATCCGTCATCACGTAGTCCGGGCTCTATCCGGATTGCCTGCTGACTACAACGAGTTAGCCGATCACATTTTTGGACCACATTGCACTCCAAATATAAGGAAATTTCCGGACGCTTTCATTTGTCCGAAAACTAATTACGGAAACTACTCGGCCCCGGCCACATCCGGGGGTTATCCATATCGAGTAAGGGTATGGGATTTTTCCCGGGACGGACTACTGTATAAAGAAATCTCGGCGAGGGAGATACGGTGGAACGATTTCCGAAATTAGTTTTTGTTCACCAGAAACGTTCCGGAAATTTCCTTATTTTTGGAGTGTTGGCATCAAACACGCGACGATAAAGAAGTGATGTTGCTGGATTGCATGGAACAGGTCCGGAACAGAGGTGGGAGTTCTCGGTGGATTCCTAAGGATATTTCAGATATCGATTGGAAGATTGAGCAGCTCCTCCGGCTGGAGATTCGATTTCCTCCGTTACGCCCTCAGTTCAGAAGTTATGATCTGGATCTCTCACAGAAGCACATTTACTTTTGTGGTTTAACGGCAATGCTAACTTGCCTCGAAGCTGCACATATCCGGATGCCTGCAAGCCTGCCTTGGCAAAATCAAGTCGTTATGAACGCGTTAACATATAATGATGTTCACCATCCTGTTGTATGGAAAATCCTCTTCACTTGTGCGGTTGATCAGGGATTATTTAGTCGCGCGAGCGATTCCAGTTTAGTCGCGTCCCTATTTCTCCCAGACCGGCTCTCTTCCGCATCATCCTGGATGACTTTGGCGGACACCGCAGCTGAATGTTTCCCTGACGAAGTTCTCGATAATCTTCTCTCCTTCTTTGAAAACTTTGATTTGTATCAGAAGTCTGTGGAACGTCGACCAAGGCCGGCACTTCTACTCGCAATCATGCGTCTCTTGGTACTCAACTCGGAACACTCCGAGTTAAACTTGACCGGCGTTCATTCGAGTCAGCGTCGCTTCTTCCATAATAATTCTACGATCTCCAAATACCGACTGTTAATCGTTGCATTGTATGCGGTATGCGATTAGTAGGGGCATTCACGATCCTGACACTTCACCTTTTCCATTTTGTCATCGTGGAGTACTCGAGGTGATACTCTCTTACATCACATCTGATTTATTCGTTGGGACTTCTACACATTCTCAGAAAGGCTTGCCACAGTACAGGCCCCTCGTTTGGACATGTCGTGCTCACGCACTTGCATGTATGGCTTGGTTTATAGAGCAAGGTTCTGACTTGGGCGGCGTCGTGCCGCTCACTGAATGGGCCATGAGGTCCCTATTTTCTAATCTCCTTCGCGTCCTGGCCCAAAGCGATGAATATTAGCAGTACAGCAACCATCGCGTACCCTATAAGCGCTTTGGCTCTCTCTTTGGGGTAATTAGTTTTCTGTTGGGTCGAGGATTCTCTGGTGGTATTTTCAATGCATACGAAACTTTTAGAGAGGAACGAAGCTTGCAGTATATCGCCCAGCGAGGCTCACTTCATATATGGGCCATCGAAGGGTTTCAGGGCTATATCACCCTACTTTCGGAGGCGACTGACGAGACGGCCATGGGGCATCACACTCTACGTATTTAGTCTGAGGTACTTCAATCACATATCGAAGACCTGCATCAAGCATCCGTCATTCTCTCCATTTGTATGAGCGTCGCACTCAATGGAATCCCGCGACGTCCAATCTTATCTGCACTGGCTTTAATTGCTCCTGATCACCATGAATGGAATACATTGCTTAACATCGCGGATTGGCACATAGATGAGGACTCCTTCCTGGAAAGCTACTATTCCGACAGTCGCGAAGTCATACCTCCAGGTGATGCGAAACGTCTGAAAAAGAATCTAAAAGAAGTTGTCAATGTTCTTACAGACTGTATTAGGGCCACAAACGATCACAGCAGCGGTGTCCATCGGGTAAGTAAACCATATGCCTCTTTCCGATTACCGTCGATTGAATACTCTCCGAGCCATCGAGGAAAACTTACACCTGCACTGGGTCGTCGGAGACTCATCACGGACTTCGATGGAGAAGGTGGAAGAAATGCTACTCGGTTCTAGGAAGCTTGAAATGGGTCTCACGGAGAAAGATATTGAGCAAGGATGATCCACAATCTGAATAGTGAAGGCATCTGTACTTTAATCAGACTACTACGTTCCGCAGTGCACATCTTGACAGCGTGGTTCAGAAGGCGGTTTGAACAGAAAAGACGGTTTGAGGATAGAGTCGACCAGTTTCACAGTTGTAGCTATCTCAGTACGAATTCCCAGGCTCGCGTTGAGGATGCTGAATTTCTTTTGTTTTTTCTACGCCTGATTCCATAGTATAGAAATTAAAGTTGATTTTCACTTTTCGACCCTTGTTACAATTACGAGTGTCGACCTGAGTTACTAAGGAAATCGTGTGTTTCTCCGTTCAACTAACGACAGAAATCTGATACGCGGTCAGTACACTCTCTTTGTCCAAGGAAGATATATCAGACGCGTGCCTATTTTATATCCAGTGTATTCTTTCATATGGACACCATTTTCCCGTCTGTATCCTCTCCCTTTGATCTACCCATTGTCTGCCATCGCTTAGCCTTCAGTGTGCATTGTATCGATTTTGTCGACTCTCGGCTTTGCGTGAAGGCTTAGGCTGTGATAGTAATACACATAACTGGATGGCTAGACCAATGTCGTCTCCCTCCGATTTCTAGCCTAGCTCAATGATAATGATAATGACAATGACTCAACACCGTCCACCTGCTTCCCTCCACTCCGACGCGTACCCGCCCTCTCTGCTCCGAGTTGGCTCTCTATATCTCCCGTGCCTCCGGTGCCGCCGACTGAAGATACCTCCACACACATACTTAGCCGTTACTCCGCACCCCAATCTGGCGACTTTGCATGGTCTCTCTATCTGAACATAATCTTGCACCCTCCCCGTTCCCCAATCGATACCTCTATAAGGCTCCGCACTGCTGTCGTTGTATGCCCCGGCATTGAACAATCGGAGATGGGGGAGAGGGCCGTGAAGTATGCTTGTAATGTGTAATGCGGGGATGTCAGAATACAAGATAGACAACCTAGAACTCGACGGGAGATCAACACGTCCATCTAACTAAGTCGTTTCCTACTCTCGACTATGTTTTCTTTCCAGAAGGATTAGAGTCCCAACCACGACGTGTTCGTGAAAAAAATCATACGAGACGTAACGTTCCTCCTCTGGCATTACCTCCTCAGAAAAAGAAACAACTTCCGTTAAAGGAATTGAGGTTGCAAAGACAGAACCCAGAACCTGTGGAACAATCTTCCGTCTGCATTGATAGCGACGATGTTTCAAACTGCGTCCGATGAACAAGAGCAGGTCTCCGCAAATGTGATGCCTAAAAGTCAAGGTTCGGGAAGGATAGCCATCGCCCTGTTGTAGTACTGGTACGTGTCTCATATTTCCAGTCTGGGCGTGGAAGTGAATGATACCCTTCACGTTGATCTTGTTGAAGCCCCGGACCATTGAGACGTACTACTCGAAAAGAGTGAGGAGGCGGGGAGATAAGACTTAGTAGAAAGAACTTGCGAGATTCTTCTCCATAAAAAGCTAACCGGCGTCTAAGCGCTGGATATTCAGAGTATGGCGGATAAGACTCGAACCACTGAGATATTATTGTACTTGAGGAGGAGTACACGCGCTACTTCACCATTCGGTATCCTTGAGTATCCCTGAATATCAGCCCTACCAAAAAAACAGCACTTCAAGGTCAAGCGTGCCTTGTGAGCCTATGATAACATGGAATTAAGAGCCTTGGAGCGGGATATGCCAGGCTCTCGATCCCTTACTAAGGCATTCATGGAACTTTGACTCATCCCTCACAGATTAAGGACACCAGTCTACTCTTTGAAGCCTTTCCGTTCAGACATGCATCATCTGTGCCATTACACCAAACTGGAAGGATATCATGTTGCCCGCAATTCAGTGGTAACTGGTTTTGAGGGATAAGAGGGTGTTGTTTTCTTGTCTCTCGTCAGAAGACAGGGACAACGTCTACAAAGGCTTGAGACGCGAAAGAATACGGCAGAATTTAGAAAGATGACAGCGGACGGAGAACATCGGCGAGATCGGGCCGATCACGTAGCTTTTCTAGACTTTAGAGCAGGGTGCTTCGTTTCATCCTCGCTGATTGTGTCCCAACAACCCTCAGTTTGAAGAACGGGATGAAAAGAAGCCCTGATCCCTGACTGTTCCTGGCTAGCTCATTCGCTTGTCTCATCTCTTACGCGGCCACCACTGGTTCTAGAATTTGGTACGTCCGTTGGCGCCTTTCCCTACGATGGCTAGATGAGATAAACCTCGCTTTTCCCAGTGGTCGAAGACGTCGATCATGTTTCTCCATTCGCAACGCTGCAACAGAATGCTGGCTAGTGATAAGGATGTCGACTGTTTTTTAGCAAACCACGAGTGGTGGTGGAACATGTGGAAGAGTCAGTGTCACAGGCTGAAGAGGAGGGGGGTTAAGGTTTCGGCGTCATCAAGTGAGTCATCGATGGATGATATTCGCAGGCTGTCTGGAACCAGGCTGTCGATTAAGGAGCATGAGTATCGTGTTTAGGTCCCGCCTCTCCCAGCATACTGCCCGCCCCAGGTGCAGCGTAAGCCCCACTTCTTCCAGTAGAGGTGCTGACTGCGATCCTTTCATTTCTCTCACGCACGTCCATGCCTGCACTCACCCTGCTCTCGTGCGACTTCCTCGCTGCAGCCCAAGCCGTGTTATATGGCGACCTCGACATGACCGGTGTGCAGAGCCCCGACGCACTGCGGGTATTCCTCGTCACACGACGGGACCTCACATCGCTCACACACTCTCTTCGCGTCCCTGCATGGCCATCACCGCAAGCCTGGATGTACCTCATACCACGCGTCCTTGCCCGCACGGACAACCCCCACTCCCTCGTTCTCCCCTCCTTTGACCTTCACATCGTGCGACATCACTCCGCCTTTGGTCTCCGGCATATCGAGTTTGGCGACACCCACCTCTCCGGGCAGGCCGAGGCAGACCTTCTCACGTGGTTGGATGGCCAAACTAATGTCGTTTCATTGCGATTTCCGTCCCTGCTTGAAGATGACGATGGTGACGAGTCACCACCGTCTACGCCACTTCCCGCCACTCGGATGCGTACACAGCTTCTCTCCGCGCCCCACCACAGCTAGTCGGCTGTCTCTATTTCCGATGCCTCCGCTATCCCCGCTACCACCGACTCCAACACCCACTCAAGATCCTTTCACGCATCCCGTCGCTACCCTTCTCCCTAATCTCACAACCCTGCATGCCCCGCCACACCTAATAATCCTCCTTGCACCCTCTCGCCCTCTAATCGACGTGTCTATAACCATCTCCACCCCAATATATGCGGGTTTCGTCCTACATCCACTCTCGAATCTCTCCCTCCCTCCGTTCGCTGTCTCCACTTTGTCTTCAAGTCCGTCGGTAAACGCAAAGAAGAAAAGAATCTCCGAAGCGAGGTCGTCACATACCCCAACATTGAGGAACTCGAGATCGAAGGAGAGGGCGGCGAGGCGTATTGGGGTGGCGTCGTTTCCCACATTAAGTCTCTCCGGGTACTGGTTATGCGTAAACTGGGGATCGCACAAGTGAAACCAGCGAAGGAAGAGTTCGACGAGAGGTTCCCTCTCCCGAAACGACCTAGGACACACTCGATGTCCTCAACCATAAGTCACTCCGGCCACTCGATGGTAGCGAGCGAATGTGCACGCGCGGTTCGTCTAACTACTGCGTGTCCTACCCTCGAGCGCATCGTCTTTCGAAACGGAGTAGAGTGGTGTTTTCCACCTCCTTCGCTACCGACTGTCCCCAAGTCGAGATCGTCTCCGTGTCTCGTTACGGACAATCTGTTCGTGAAGAGGGTTAATCCTGGTGTTCCTCCTTTGCCGATACCTCCAAAGAAAGTGGTTCCGTTGAAGGAGTAGAGGTTCGTGAGGACGGATTGAATCATGGTTCAGTAGGTCTACATGCCTGAGGCTCGCTCTATCCACGATGAACAGGATCGCACCGCAGGTGGAGAATTGTTATGGATATTGGGTATCCGTTGATTCGGTGCATGAGTCAACATATGCCCGTACTCGGCCTTCTCGGTCTTAATACTGACTCGCTCGTACTTTCTGTTACTTTCTCTATTCTTCCTATTGATACTAGAATATCATGGAACATTATAGAATAATAATGACTCGAACCTCTCCTTAGTATATAAACTCGTAGGTAACATTGTATTAAAAAAGCTTTTACCAATCTACCACTTTCAGGACACCTTCACTGCGTGAACCCTCAGCTACGCCTAGCGCTTTCTGACACCAACACGAAGGTTACGCTTAGCGCTTGCCTTCACCCACGGCCCGTAATAGCTTCGCGCTTACAGGCCTTCTATATCGGTAATTGCTCCGCGCTTACCGGCTACTTCCCTCAGTAATTGCCTCCCGCTTACTGATCCCTTTATTTCGCAAACCGGACCACTCAGGTCTCCTCACGAACCCTCGCCTGAATCCATTATATTCCCTAGTAACGACGTACAACATTTCTAATCGATCTTACCTCACTTGAAGGATCGCCACTCCTCGCCTCGTGCTCGCATCTCCGGATCTCGGCAGATCCATAACGCAAGATTGTGTGTGCGATAAGCGACTACTGCATTACAAATGGGAAGTTCGATGTGCTCAGGCGACGGAGCCGATGGGCATCGTGAGGCGGAAAATCATCCTGGAGACTTACGTGATCGATCACACGGGCATTTATGGGCATGGCCAGAAAATTGGGACCGCATCAAACCACCTGTTCGACGGCTGCCATGTAGATAAGGCCTGGAGTATAGCGCCATATAATCGGGTGTGCGAAGCACTCCGGCGACTGGCGGGGCCTCTGGAAATGAAGGAATGGAAGAGCAGGTACAGGATTCTGAGAATCGAGGATGCTGTGCCGATATCTGGTCTTAAGCCGAGGAAGAGGAGAGATGCCAGTAGCAAGGAAACTTTGGGAGAGTCAATAGCATTACAGCGCTTGAAATTTAGCAGTTTCCTGACCAACGAATTAGCGCTGCGAATTGAATGGTGCAAATTAAGAGCTCGCATGCAGTGGTGGGACGAAGAATGTCGTTTCTCCTTCGAGAGGAGATGCAGAGAGTTTTACACTCGCACAATTACAACACCGGTATTTGGCGCAACAGAAGTCAGCATGCCCTTCCAGGCGCAGCGGGCGGTGCACGTGCCTATGCTCTTCGTCAAGCCGACATACGGCAGCGGATGAAGACATACTGTGAGTGAATATGGAGTTCTGTTGAGGATTGGTTGCGGATTGGTAACGTAGACGACGACGAAAGCGATGACAGAGATTCCAGGTGAAGAAGGACACAGCGGACCATTCTCATTCGATGATGGTGGCACCGTATCGCTAGGTCCAAGAGAGGGAATGGGGAATCGCTGGTGATAGTCGCGGGTGTAGCTACGGCGCGGATATGGTACACGTGATCGCGGAGGAACCGGACCATGCCTACGAGGACAACGCGCGCGCAAGAATCATGAGGTACAAACTTCAAGGTACAGAGATGAGATAGATCTGAAGAAAGATCGATCGTTACCTTTCAGCAAAAAGTACGCGAGAGGCGGGCAGCGGGATTTGATGCTACACAAAGGCTGAATAAGCAGGAGCCCTCCCCTGAGGAGGAGCGGAAATTATTAATGAGAGGGACTGAGGACTAGGAGCAATTTTTAAAAAGTAGCAAGCTGTCGTTAGAGGCATTTATTAATAATAGTGGCCTTATCCGGTGAAAAATTAGAATGAAGGTAAGTACCAAATGTTGACGCTTGCTTGATGCGTTGAAGCTCGCTCATTGGGGGATACTTCGACTCAGCACTTTGGCTTGGGTTTTACACACATGATTAGCATTTGTGCGAGGAGCGGATCTGATTCCCGTATAGTTCGAGTTATGTATTCAGGTAGCTCAGAAAAGCCCAGCTTCATAAACTCAAAATGTCATGTCAATATGTATTTGACGCAGACTTCGGAAACACCCTCTTTTGGCCATACTATTTTATATACCCGACTCCCGTCCTTTGCCCGGACATCCGAATCTCATATCAAAAAAGCAGCTTGCGTGTATGCTCTTACGTCTCTCAATCATGGCTAGGAGAATCATCATTCCATTAGGGGTGGTCAGAGTCGCGATTCTGACCACGATTATGGCACGATTATGGCAACGATTATGGATGCGATTTTGTTGACAGAATCGTGGGAGAATCGTGAATCGTGCAGAATCGTTGAATCGCCTCTTTGGAGGCGATTCGACGATTCTCGCGATTCTCAGTCACGGCGATCATGGTTTCGATTGTCCCTGTCAACCCTTGACGTCAAAAGCTTAGAAGCCGCCTTACATAACCGACATCAGAATCGTGGTCAGAATCGTCGAAGAGCCAAGGGTGGTCAGAGTTCCTCGCGATTCTCCCACGATTATGGAACCATAATCGTCTTCAGAATCATGGTCAGAATCGCCTCAGAATCGCGACTCTGACCGCCCCTATTGACATTGTTGCCACAGTGCCGGTTGGCAGGGTTCATAGATGATAGATTTGAGCGGTGCATGCCCAATGATCACTATTGTCTGAGTCATACAAGTGGGTCAGAACGATAGTCAGACTGACGATTCTTCATCTGCATGTCCTTACGCATTGTAATACTCTCTTGTACTTTTCAAACCTCAGAGTGAACCAGCGAACATTAGGACTGCACGCTATAAGCGTATTGGACAGTTTACACACCGAAGTTGTGAATTGTTTAGAATACGCAGGGCATTACGGAACGTAGCTGCTATATTCCCGTCTCTGGTGGCTTCTGGCATCTACTCTTCATCTCGTCAGGTTCTTGGGTGCGATACCCCCGCGGCTCCGCGGCATTTAACCCGCAGACTCTATAGATTCATAAGCGAAGGAAGACTTGGATAATATTGATTTGAGTAATAAAACAGGCCGGAAAAGATAACGTCTCATACTGTGCCTTACTCGGTCGGCAGTTGTTTGTAAGGGATGAAGCTTCAAACGATTGGGCTTTACCTGCACTCTCCATTTCAGATATCGGTTGCTCTCCTGTCGACATTTAAAGTCTTGGTAAGGGAGACTACTTACTACGCTTGATAATAGACAAGAATGAAGGTAGCTTCATCCTCACGCAGATGCTACCTACTAAATTGATTTCATGGACATGATAGGATCGTGTTTCATCAACTCAGTTCTTTCTATAATCGAGTAAGCATTTGTAGAAATCTATCATACGATTCTCGGTAATGAAAATCAGGAGAGACCAGACTATATTGGAAGACGGCGTTGAGTTTTGACGGGTACTCCAGGTACATTTGATGCTATAGATGACTCTACCGGAGGTTTGAGGACCGCAATAAGATTCTATTCAACGCAGCCCTCTAAATATGTCAGCCTTCAGGCTTGCAATCAGAATCAGAGATGAGTTTTTCAAATTACATATGCCTTACGCGTAATATCGAACAATCTCGGATCTCGTGAGAGGCGATTCTGAGGCGAAGGAAAGATGTGCATTTCCCAGGAAATTTAAATACCAAGCGAGAACTGATCGAGAACCAGAGTCTCGCCTGAGGCATGCATATATACATTCTAAAACCTAGAAATCTAAATGGGATCCAGACACCTGTGAGTTACTGAAGCTGGAAAACGAAGTGGTTAAACGCGGGGAAATGAGTTATTATTTCAATCATTCTCAGGGTCATTTGATAACGTGAGGATCTCCGTGCAAGGCAAATATGCCTCAGTGTGTTACCCGCCGTATTACACCGTGTAGGTTTGGGTCAAGGCAACGTGTTTATATGATCTTCAGGGATAGGATGCTGACCTGACAGTTACCACGTGCCGGAACGATTCTCCGCCAAGAAATGATTCGAGTACGAATGCGGTCACTTAACCTCGTTACTCCCAGTATTCCATGATCACCCCCGTGGGGCTTCATGGTTTAAGTGCGAATTCTTTCCGGGAAGGTCACGACCCTGTATGCACAAAAACATTCTTTTGGGTGGTCAAAGGCAAGGACAACACGAAGCACTGTTGTCGTTACTAGAGACGTAAAAAATGACAGCTAAGTTCCGACTACTCGCCTTATATTATGTCTATGTGCAGCCTTCAATTGAATGTCGTTGAGCTCGTGTCCTATACCATCAATTGGCCGTCAGCTACTGAATTGAAGTTCGTGCTACTACCGGAGATGCATATCAGAAGCATGTCTTATACCAATTTTCGGGGGACCAGTACCGTTGACGAATCATACCAGTAAGTTGAAAATCCGAAAATAGACTGATACCTCAAAAGAAGGTACGAAAGGCCGTGCCGTTACTGAGTCGCGACGGTTTGAATGTGGGAAGATTCTGGCAGAGAGAGTAAGGGCCGGAACCGTTAGTGAATCATGATGACAATGTCGGCCCAAACCAAACCCTGAGTCAGCCACATTCATCGCCCTATCAGATGCAAGTCTCAACGAAGTCGGAATGTGTTACTACGTCTATACTTTCCAAGTCTTCTCGGAATTAGAACCCGAACTGCGTGATTGCAAAGAAGCATTAGGGAAAGTAATGTCGGACCCGTGCTCCTAGTGAATACCAGCGCTTTCGATTCAATTTATTCATATCCTCGCAGATCCCATATATATCGCAGGAGAAGCTTGAGTTAATTCAAGATTAGGTCGTCTTAAAATTGATGAGAACGTAGTGGCGGTGCTCATTGATAGGGAGAAATCGCGTGCAACGATTCCCACGGACCTTGAATTTGTAATATCAGGGTTGCTTTGGCTTTTCTTCTCTTTTCTATTCCTGGCTTCGTATTGCTTGTTGGTTGGTTGCAGACGGTTAACTTCTGGCTCATAATGTTAACGTCACACCCGACACCAGGCCTTTCACGAACGCTACTACACGACTGATAAACTGTGACGTATATGGCAACCAACCGCCTACAGATATTCTTGGCTTTTCCCCTCTAGTTCTGGTTCATTTGTTTCATACACCGCAACCCCTGCAAGACCTCTTGGTATTCTTGGATCCAATGCTCTGGAAGTATCCTCGTTGCTGCCCAGATCAATGACATTGAAGACATGTCTTTCTTACGGTAGGAAGATTATGTCAGGCTTGTGCGCCCTTGACGCGGGAACTCGATGTCTTTTTCTGGAACGGCTCAAGCACTTTACTAGCTAGAATGGAATATGACCCTCTGCTTACAACTTTTCGCGCCGCCATCGGTTAGTCAGAGATCTCGTTTAGCCAAGCCCGATATCTTCTGTGCGGCGCGACACATTATATTTCTTTGATACCAGTACTAAATATGGATACCTTCTTAGGACCTGATATAAGGCAGACCTCTTTCTCCCAAACGATCCTCAGTCAATCCCTGCCTTACATCTAAACCAGTACCGCCCTCTTATCCTCTTATTTCACAATTCATCATGTGCATTTCGTCGTCATTCTCCTCGACGCCCTCCAGCAAGGACTACTATCCATGCGATCGTAAAGTGTCCAATAACTTCGCAGTCGCCATCGTCGGGGGCGCCAATGTTCATGTACCGCAGACCCAATGAGCCACAATGCTGCCACTGCGGATGGAGGGGTGACCATGCACCAGGATGCCCATTCAAGTAAACGGCCTGGATATAAATCCGTGTATTTCTCTTTCCATTCTCTAGTTTTCTATCGCTTACCAGCCCCTTGTCCTCAGGTCTCATACTAAACGCCATTCTTGCTCCGCGCGCCCCTGCGCCGCGAACTTTCTCCCAATTTGTGATCATCCTTTTCTATCGCTATCGCTGCTTTTGTCCGAAGTCACTCTGTTTCGTGCCGCGTAATTTCCAACCAATGTCTCCTATCACTATCGCCGCTTTCCATATAACTGAAATACTTATCTGAGGATCCTTTTGGTCATTTTCTCGTATATTTATTCTGTATGTCCTGAACCGGTCGTCCTTGAACATTCTGCTGTGACTAACTAATTGTACAGCTACTTCACTCGAGATATGATGGCTCCCTGTTCCTTATTCTCGTGATAGGCTCTTGCGTTCTTACATTCAAAGTATTCCTACACGTTCTAGTCATCACTACCTTATCTTATACTACGAGCTTGTCGTGGAACAACCGATCGTGAGCAGCATAGTAGTAGGTCACTTAAGGAAATGTCCGTATTGAGAACTACGAAAAAGCAGAGACACGGACCGGTCTTCCAAGTTATGAACATCCACGAATAGAACTATCTCTCACCGGCCATATAATCCCCCGGTGCAATGACAAACCCGCCGCACATGGCATTGAACTGCAGACCAGTCTCGAGCATTAACATGACTCGCCACAGTGTATGCGCTTCTCGATCAAAATTGATGGACCATACGATAAGGAACAGGCCCTCCAGTTTTCAGCTTCTGGCGATCTCCGCGGAGCAGCCAAATTGTTGGAGACGGCGCTAGTCAACTTTGCCGCTCGAAGCACGTTAGTTTATCAGAATGTTCTCATGACATTACTGGCCCGCGTTTCATTATGATATACAGACGTTCGATCGCATTGTTACCAACGTTAAATAAACCCCGCAATCGCGCCAATTCAGATAACCAGGAAAGCCAAGTCAAGCTGGAAACTGTACATTATTATGACGAGGCTATGATACGGAGTGATAGTCAGTCTATATAGAAATGACGCTGAGAACAGTAATGATACCATGCACGGTTGATTATCTCCTTCAGGTACCTCGACTTTGGTTATTGGGAGGGGCAGACATCAGCTAAACGCTTGTAAATTTTGGTGACTTTCTCAGGGATTGCTTCAGACACTTCTCCGTGCCATAAGCCATTTTCATTGAGTTAGAGGCGACATTTTGCAGCCGTGCCCTCGGCAAGTTTGCCGCCGCCAAACCAGGCTCGCTGCGCATGGAACAGTGTTGGCGGACCACAACAATTCATCTGTGAAGGGCCTTGCTGACGTAAGACAAGGAAAAGTACCGCTAACTAAATATCAAAAAATCATAAACCAATCGGGAGGGATGGGAGTACCTACCGCGTAGAACAAAGAAGGCTGGTGCTCCCAAGCTAGCAAGTGGAGCTTTGATTCCTTGCATATTTACATCCACACGGGAAATCGTGAAAGCGTTGCACGTATGTTCGAAGACATTGCATTGAAAGCAGAGGAAAACGGGTACTGTCAAGTCAATCGTCGTCGTGTAATACACAGGAAAAGTCATTGACACGTAGCAAACCTTTTGACTTTGTAAACACATGCATCGTAAGTCGTAGAACATGCGGAAGGAAATGTCTGAGCTGAGAAAGGCGCTGAAGCAGATGTACCTTCCTCCTGCCAACGAAAGTACTCGTATAGTTCCGAGCGGTGCTGACCAATCGCCGCCGACATTGACACACTCGAGCCGAGACTTGAAGCTGAACCAGGGCGTGAACTTGGTGGTCAAAACATTCGCACGTTGACAATTTGCTGCACATTCAGTAATATCAAGACGACGTCAGATAATGAACATACCTATGTTATCAAAGGCTCACAGAACTCGCAGTGATGTTTTCCCTCTCGTCCATGGTAACGATGCGTGTTGGTCATCGAGTTCTCCGTGTTTCGATTTCGCAGGCAACCTTCGGCATAGACGTTCGTAGCAGAATCATTCGTCTGAGTCAATCTTTGATGTTAACAGAGATAAACGATACAGATCGACGAGAATGAAGAAAAACGGGCATACCGAAGAAACGGCACTGACGTCTCCAGGTCGGATAAAGACCCAGTAATACCAGCTGCGACCATCTGTGGAACTTTGACACGTGGGTCCTCATGGACTCCCGATTTAACAATGAATGCACGGGTACGATGAAATTCAAGTAGCGACACTTCATTCTTCATTCAAACTGTAATGAAACGGATTAGATCCAGAAAGAAAAAAAGGAATCATGTAGGACCCACGAAGAGGTGAATAGTAACTCCAACCGATTACGCAGGTGGATGCAGAGAGCAGCCCTATCTTTCCACCAGAATTCTTAGAGGCCAATTAACGGAACACAGAGTAATCCACGCGGTGTGGGATCGTAAATCCTTTTGTACGGACATCTCAATTCTTGGTTCTTTAGTCATAGTTGTGCACAGTGCGTGCAGAGCATTTGAAAACGTCGCAGGTTTTAATCGATACACGGGATATAATCTATAAGTCGACGGGGAATGATGACATTATCGTACGGGATCGTAGGCGGCGAAAGTGTGCTCGTGTAATGAACTACTAGACTACACGAGTTACATTAGTAATAACGGACGAGGTAAAGTTTCTCAGGCTCACCTATGCTGAATTCCTCAGCCATCTTAACTGGCATCAATTGGTTTCTGCTACTATTGCGACAACGCTGGTACTGATTGAGGCACTCTGCGTCACGCCTGAGTCCTTGGAATATATTCGACAGAAGATAATCACAGAGGCGAGAGATACCCATTGGGAACCGTGAGATCGACCGATGAAATGGGAGCGTAGTGAAGGTAGGAAAGGAAGAAAGCAGCTCCCAGGTCGGACCCTCAATCACGGTGGCTGTACCCCGGACACCGTACCCCGCAGACTCGCAGACCCGCGGCGCGTCGGAACTACAAAGCGGAGCTTCAATTCTCCTGCCTGCTTTACGCAGGCCTCAACGTCCAGCTCCGTTTTTGCCTTGGCCTTCCAATGTTCGCTGAACCTCATAGCGTGTACAGTGAGATCTCCACGATTGTCGCGACCACGTGCTCGGAGCAGGAAAGCCATCGGACTGGTGCATCACACTCAGCTCCCCGTGTCCTTGGACCTTGTGAACGTCGGCATCACTTCGTGCGAGCAGTAGTCTTTCGGGGCTATATTGTACCTATCATGCTTAAAATTAATGCTTCCAACATGACGAGGACTGAATTACTGCAGTGTTGAAATTTTACTTACTGGTTGAGAACGGACTTTAGCCAACAACAGGACGGTTCGAAACCTCCCGATCGAAACAGCACTTTACAGTCGCGTGTTGCTTGTTTTTATTTTGGCTGGGAATTGTAAGTGGCTACTCTTATGGACTTTGTAATTTATCGTCCGCTGTACCTAGCTTGAAATACCGATTTGGTTTGACCAGACAATTTAAAAAAGCTAGGTTTGGGAGCGTCCAGTGATGCTTTATTCCGCGCCGAGTATTGCTACCCGTTTCTTGTTAGAAATTGCCCTATGGTCGCAATACGCGACGCACCTAACAAAGTCAACATCTCCCCTCCTGTGTCCTTTACTCAAAAAGGTTAGGCTCCATCCCGGATAATGGCGAGGCGTATTTATCCGGGCTGGTCCATCAGTACAGTGTTCTCATTGCATCGGGCTACAATATTTCCATAAGAAAATCCCCCGTGTTGGCGCAGAAAGAAAAGCTAACCAAAGTTGGAATAAGATTACTGGCAGTCCATATGGCAAAGTCTGTGCATTGATGCATAGCCGGCAGTTTGATAGGCAACTCTTGCTTGGGTTGCGTTCTTGTTGAACGTTGATCCGCTTCGTGGAAACAGCAGAGAGGGAAGGTAAAATTGTCATTTGACTACCTGTAGAGACTGATAAACTGGAAGGAACACGCAAAAGAGGAAAGGACGTACCTAGGCTGTGCGGTAAGAAAGAGCAAGGGAAGGAGCGCACATCGGCGAGATCGGGCCGATCACGTAACTGTTTTAGACTTTAGGGCAGGGCACTTGGCGTGGTTTCTCTCATCCTGCCATCTCTCTGATTGTGCGATGGTCCCAACACCACTCAGTTTGAAGGACGGGACGGAAAGAAGCGCTGATGCCTGATCGTTCCTGGCTTGCTCGTTCATCTCATCTCTTACGCGGCCGCCGCGAGTTCTAGGATTTGGTACGTCCGTTGGCGCCTTTCTCGTCGATGGCCAGATGAGATAAACTTCGCTTTTTCCAGTGGTTGCAAGGTCTCGAAGACGTCGAGCATGTTCCTCCATTCGCAACGCTGCAACAGGATGCTGGCTAATGATAAAGATGTCGACGATTTTCGAGCCGTCACAACGCGTGGTGGAACGGGTGGAAAGAGTCGGTGTTAGAAGTGGAAGAGGGAGAGCAAGGTATCGGCGTCATCGAGCGAGTCGTGATGGATGATATTCGGAGGTCTTCTGGACTCGGGCCGTCGATCGAGGGAGCATGCATATTGTGTTCAGCTCCCTTTTCTCCCAGCGTACCGCTGCCAAAACCATTATACGGCACTCCGCCTCTACCAGTAGAAGTGCTTGACTGTGATCCTCTCGTTCCTCCTGCTCACATCGGCGCGCGCACTCACTCTGCTCTCTCGTGACTTTCTCTCAGCCCGCCCAGGCCCGTGTTATACGGCAACCTCCACATGACCGGTATGCAGAACCCCGACGCGCTATAGGTATTCCTCATCACACGACGAGACCTCACATCACTCACACACACCCTGCGCGTCCCTGTATGGCCATCACCCCAGGCCCGGATGTACCTTATACCACGTGTCCTCGCTCGCACGGACAACCTCCACTCCCTCTCCTTTGATCTCCACATCGCGCGGCAACTACTCTGCATTTGATCTCTGCCATATCGTCTTATTGCGGTTTCCATTCGTCATTGAAGATTATGACGATGACTCGCCACCATCTACGGCCACTTCCTGCCACTCTGATACGTACATTGCTTCTCTCTGTCACGGTGCCCCACCGCACCTAGTCGGCTAACACCCTTTCCCATACCTCCGCAATCTCCGCTCCTGCCTGCTCTGACACGGACTCACGATTCTTTCACGTATCCAACAATCACTCCTGCTCCCTAATCTGCCCATTCTGCACTTCCCACCGGACCTGGTAACCTTCCTCGCGATCTCTCAACCTCTAATCATCGTGTCTATCACCATTTCTACGACGATATGTGCGGGTTTTCGGCCTACCTCCACGCTCGAATCCCTCCCTCCCTCCGAAGCAACGGGTCATTGTATGTCCCGACATTGGGGAACTCGAAGTAGAGGGCAAGAGCGGCGAGGTATGCAGGTCTGGATTGTTCCTCACTTCAAGTTTCTCCGTGTGCTGGTAATGTGTAGACCGGGACTGGCACTGGTTAAACCAATGGAAGAAGCCCTCGACGAGAGTTTCCCTCTCCCGAAATGAGCCAGAACGCGCTCTATGTCTTCGACGATCAGTTCCTCCAGCATTTGATGGTAACCAGTAATGAGCGAATGTGCACACGCGGTTCATCTGGTTACTGCGTGTCTTGCTCTTGAACACGTCGTCTTTCCGAATGGAGTCGAGTGGGGCCGTCCAATACCGACTTTCCCCCGCTCGATTCGTCGTATCTTTTTACGGCAGATCTGTTTATGAAAAGGGTTCATCCCAGTGTTCCACATTTGCCGCCACCTCTTCCGAAGAAACTCGTTCCATTGAAGGAGCGGAGGTTCACGGGAACTGAGCGAGTTTTTTTGTCCTTGATGATAGTGAAGATGACGATTTCATTGTTAAGCCGGGTTCCAGGAAGGAGAGCTGCGAGCTGCGGGCCTCTCAAGAGCAGGGTAAGGATGACGTTCGACGTTCCGGGAAGATGGTGATTGCACTCGTATGACCCCCAGTACGCGTTTCTTTGATTGTATCCTACTATTCTGAAGTACTAATCGTGCTTTGTAGATCGTCTACTACGTCCACGAAGATGGCTGGTTTTAGTATCAGTTCATGTTACTATTTACCCTTACCACCCTTTCATGATTCGTAGATTTATACCTAATAACATACTGTCTTCGTTCTTCCTACCTTCACTGTGGACGTTCTCAGCATTCTTTATTCAACAACGTCCCTAGCTAAAGAAACCCCCGGCCAGACAAAAGAACCGGTGGGACGGGCCCATTTCTCACTCGTTCACCGGCAGGGTGGGCTAGCACCCCTGTACTTGTCGTGTCTATGCACGTCGTATTCCGGCGATTACAACTCAAGCACATCCTGTTCAGCGTCCATCATTCTGTGCTTCCCCTCTCAGTGCCGCATATGCATAGCGTCGACTCCCTCTTCGTGAAGAGAACCATCCAACAAAAAAGAAAAAGACTCGGGTTCACGAGGACCAAAGAGTCTGTTTCACTCTGAGCTTGACTACCGATTGTCTGTCGTGGAAGTTCGAGCGTGCCCATTCCCGTTGTTCAGCGCAAATAATAAGATCATCTATCATCCCGTGAGCAGGGACACAGATCGATAGCGGTTTTTATGAGCTTCGATGATTCTGCTGGGGTGCAGAGGAAGCAAAGTCGGTATATACGACTAGTTGGAGGACGTAGGAGATTTCAGATCACGATGTATGGTTTTACGCTGGGTCATGCCTCGTAGTGCCATTAGGCACTGTTCAAGGACGAATGAGTAGAACAATTACGCCTGTTCAATCTCCGCCTCAAAGCAATTCATCACATCTCGAACTGATGCCTCAGCCACCCTCCGACGAACCTCTCGAGCCCACCTCCTATCATCCCCGTTTCGGCTGGGACTTTGATGTCAACGACAGCAAGATCCTCCGCGCGAAATCTCGTGAGTTGTACGCGCTCCGCGAGGGTGTACGAGACCGGTCGCTGAACATTCACTACGTCTTCACTGTCACGTTTCCTGCCGCATTCCGGAAATCTGACTCACCTGAGGCTCGGGATCTCCCTCTTTTTGCATGTGTTTCCGGGACGTATAACATCACGATCACGTCGTTCATCCAGAATTTCAGCGATCTGGATATCCCTGAGGCCATATAGCCAATATTGTGTACAATTGCCCTGTAAGCACAGGAATTAAATTGTATACAATTCTGTGAGGCCTGCAGGCCTGATAAGTATACACATGTATGAGAGCCTGGATCCAATCTAAATCCGCATTTTCTCAAATATTGGGCTCATTTCCCATCAGGATGGGCTAGAATCTTCCGTGGGGCCTTTCATAAAAATCTATAATTAGCCTGTAAAGTCAGCCCATCAATATCTGGCCGAAATCGGCTGGATGCGGCCAAATGATGGCATCATAGGGGCTATTTTCCGGTCAGAATAGGATTTAGGCTGGTTTCTGGGTGCTCGGTGGGTCAGGGAATGGCACTGGAATATTAATAAACATAAATAACATAAAAGCGGACCTACTGATGAGGTATGGGGGCTCTGGAGAGCATGTAATATAGGTATTTTCACAAAAATGGCTACAATATTTGCTTTTTGGGGGGTTTTTAGGGTGATACATGCATTGGATCGACTGGGGGACTTCACCAATGAATTTCCTGACCTTGAAAACCCCCAAACGATCCCTGTATAGCACTTGTGGCACATTTTATTACTAGGATTAGATGAGCATATTGGATTTTTAGGGTGCAGCATGCTTTGGATTTCTCTGAAAACTATACCAGTCGATTTGTACACTATGAAAACCTTAGAATACATTGTCTTCTATAATATTTGACCTGTATAATACTGTAAAAAAGTGGGGATTGGGGTGCACATATGGTTTATTTTGTTTTCTGTGCTTCGGATGAATCTGGTATTATCACCAATAGATTCCTTGACATTTAAAACCCTAAAACGACTATAGGAACCTTTTATTGGGCTCCATAAACGATGGTAATAACAATATCACAGTTTAGGAGGAGCACATATGGAAAATCACTTTTCTGTACCTCGGAATACTTCAGAACTTCTACCAGTTTACTCCTTGACCTCAAAACCCCTCGTATAACACAAGGATTCGAAGAAAACCTACAAAAATACATGTTAAAAAAGAGTAATAGGGGATGGAGGAGATATACCTTGTATTATGCATTTCTAGTGGTTGGAGAAGGTATTCCTGCTATATGAGAGACGATATATGCTGTATAATTATTTGTACAAATTCCTACATTTATCCGAAATGTATTGGAAGAGATATAAGCAAATCATTATGCAAATGATGAGGAGCACATCCCCAATTTCGATATTCTGATCATTCTATAGCTTGGGGAATGTCAGAATCGGATTCCTTGACCGAGAAAATGGTAAGATCACCAATCATCCATGGGAAGTCAAGTGTCAACACTCCGAAGTACAATATGGACTTTCCTTGACAATTGCTGCAGTCTGATTTGTTCTTACCACTAGATGTTTTCTTGATGAAATGACCATGGATGATGGATAATCCTACCATTTTCTCGGTCAAGGAATCCGATTCTGACATTCCCCAAGCTATAGAATGATCAGAATATCGAAATTGGGGATGTGCTCCTCATCATTTGCATAATGATTTGCTTATATCTCTTCCAATACATTTCGGATAAATGTAGGAATTTGTACAAATAATTATACAGCATATATTGTCTCTCATATAGCAGGAATACCTTCTCCAACCACTAGAAATGCATAATACAAGGTATATCTCCTCCATCCCCTATTACTCTTTTTTAACATGTATTTTTGTAGGTTTTCTTCGAATCCTTGTGTTATACGAGGGGTTTTGAGGTCAAGGAGTAAACTGGTAGAAGTTCTGAAGTATTCCGAGGTACAGAAAAGTGATTTTCCATATGTGCTCCTCCTAAACTGTGATATTGTTATTACCATCGTTTATGGAGCCCAATAAAAGGTTCCTATAGTCGTTTTAGGGTTTTAAATGTCAAGGAATCTATTGGTGATAATACCAGATTCATCCGAAGCACAGAAAACAAAATAAACCATATGTGCACCCCAATCCCCACTTTTTTACAGTATTATACAGGTCAAATATTATAGAAGACAATGTATTCTAAGGTTTTCATAGTGTACAAATCGACTGGTATAGTTTTCAGAGAAATCCAAAGCATGCTGCACCCTAAAAATCCAATATGCTCATCTAATCCTAGTAATAAAATGTGCCACAAGTGCTATACAGGGATCGTTTGGGGGTTTTCAAGGTCAGGAAATTCATTGGTGAAGTCCCCCAGTCGATCCAATGCATGTATCACCCTAAAAACCCCCCAAAAAGCAAATATTGTAGCCATTTTTGTGAAAATACCTATATTACATGCTCTCCAGAGCCCCCATACCTCATCAGTAGGTCCGCTTTTATGTTATTTATGTTTATTAATATTCCAGTGCCATTCCCTGACCCACCGAGCACCCAGAAACCAGCCTAAATCCTATTCTGACCGGAAAATAGCCCCTATGATGCCATCATTTGGCCGCATCCAGCCGATTTCGGCCAGATATTGATGGGCTGACTTTACAGGCTAATTATAGATTTTTATGAAAGGCCCCACGGAAGATTCTAGCCCATCCTGATGGGAAATGAGCCCAATATTTGAGAAAATGCGGATTTAGATTGGATCCAGGCTCTCATACATGTGTATACTTATCAGGCCTGCAGGCCTCACAGAATTGTATACACAACTGGCCTTATGAGGTGTATCCCTTGCTCGCTTGTGTGTATGGGATGAGTAACTCGGAAGGATGAGAATAGCAATGAATCTCTAGGCCAAGTCATCCTGAAGATTCTCGAGCTTTCGCTCCTCCCCATCCCCGAGCCTAGATCCCTTGCGGGATGTATCTCCCCTCGAGAACTCACCAAGATGGAAGACCTTGTCTACCGGACACTCTTGCCGCTTCAAGGAACCGTTGTACCATATTATTTCGGATTGCACAATGTTCCATATTAGCTCGCGTTTCTCTGTTGGTGATTGGATGGTTTACAGCTCACTATGCCAAATGGCGAAGTCACCTGAGTTTTGATTATGGAGTATGTTGAGGGGTTGACGATGGATGAGTGGTTGAAGAGTCACGATGAACACGTTAGTCCGGAAGAAGACTCGGATGGAGACAGCGACAGCAACAATGAAACAGGGACCCGCTCTGGAGTCGACTTTAGATGCAGATCATCTTCAATACAAGGCAAAGGGGCTCGCAAGTGCCTTACATCTCGTTTCTAGTGCACTGAATAACCGCGACCAAATATTTCCATCACCACTCGTTCTGATCCAATCCTCTGTGCTCTCTTCCGAATTCTATTGGAAAACTCTCTAAATATTGTGCTGATCTTGAGCGGTTCCGTGCCTTGGCTTCTAAAAATCCTCTGCATCCTAGCTACACGTTGAGTGTATCCATCACATCACGTTTCTCTAGACCTCAAGACCCTACTTCAGACCGGATCAGAGTGGTGGCCCCAAGTCTAAGTGGCAGAAAGTCGTATTAAAGATCGTTCAGTAGTCCGTTTCCCTTCGAACTGTGACTGTCGAGTATCCGAACCCTGGGCAAATGGCGAGCTTTTGCTTCTAAGTGATATTTTCAGTAGGTCTAATGTTCATGGATAGTTAACGATACAGAATGGTGAAATAGCGCTTGCCCTGCTCTTCGAGTATATCGAGGGTTTGACAGTAGCTCAATGGCTTGAATCCTATCCACCACATATCGAGGATCCTGCGCTTAGTGTGACACTCGACACAGATTATCTTGACAGAGCGATGAAGCTCATACATTCCTTCCATATCTAATCTCCCCGCCTCCTAACTCTTTATGACCCTTATGTTAGCCACTAACTCTAATCGACTTAGATTGTACTAGGATCGCTACTCGCACTTCGGTAGACGATACTCTAGCAAGTCAAAGGCGACGAAAGTCGATGGGACAGATAGTCACGAAGAACAGAGTTCGATGTTAGGTAGATTAAACCTTAGCCAAAGCTGGGGTTCAGACCAGCTGAGGCTCTACTTAAATACAAGTGGATGTGCTAATAATAGTACTGTGGGAAATGATCTGCAGGGATTGCATATGAGTAATCACACTGAGTAAAACGAAGAAAAATGAATAAACCATAACATTACCCCCCCCCCTTAAGACTCGTTCGTCCCGAATGAGTCATCAGAATCCTCCCCGTCTGACTCAAAGGAGTCAATGTCCGAAGTTTGTTCATGGTCGTTCCAGTTTTCCGCGACCTTTTGAAGATGGTTGACGTCTGTTTCATCGTCACTTTCGGGGTCCTTATACTGTCGATTTTCTCGTCGGGAGGTTTCGATTTCAATCTGCCGTCTCTTAAGGTAGGATTCTTGTCTTCGAGGGTCGTCGGACTGATGTTCCATTAGGTGACGTGGGTGTGCTTTCACTGGAGATGGGTATTCACTTGGGTGGTCTTGCAAGAATTTTCTGTTCTTTTCTAGCAAGGCTGTATCTGTGGCGTGCACAATCTCGGTAATTAGGCGCTGGAATGAGGAGGTAGTCGATATGGGTCCTCGTCAGTTTCCAGCGTCAGACGCAGCTACTTCTCCCACGGCGTTAACTCTCTCTGAATGTCGTGAGGCCGTACATTGTGAGGACGGTACTGTAAGGATGTCTGTCATGCAAGGGGTGTCTGGCTCGTGATACCATACCACGGTATTTGGGGGTATTTTAGTATCCCTTCCAACTGTTTTCCCCTTATCATTGATGCTCCACACCATCTTTTGCACGCAGGCCTCATAGTCCTGAACGAGCTCTTCCGCGTTGGCCATATTAGAGCGTTTGACCCACGAGTTCTCCTCCACCGGGTACCCTTTCCATTTTACCAAGTATTCGGTAATGGTGCGGCGGGTCTGTCCGCGTCCAACGACATGGTCCCTTTCTCCTACAATTTCCTCAATCTCGTATTCCTCCTCGTCATCAATCAATTTGGGGGGTGGTCGATCAGGACGTGGTTGGTTAGGGAATTTGGGTGCTTGGTACGGGGTAAGTAGGGACTCGTTGAATCGGTTATGAATTCGCCATTTAACCGGGAGTTTTAACTCGTATGCTGAGGCTCCCTTTTTCGCGATAACGGTGAAGGGTCCTACTCGTCTATCTCCCAGTTTCTTTGTTGGTTGAGGGAGGTTCAAGTGGGTGGAGTCCAGCCAGACCTTATCGCCGGCTTGATATTCCCGTGCCTCTCCTTTGTGCTTATCGTAGGCCTTCTTCATTGACTCGGCTGCTCTCTCCAAGGATTCCTGGGCTTTCTCTTGTACCTCCTGGATCCCCTGAACTAGCTTGGAGGTGGCTGGTACCGCATCTCGATGCTGGGTGGTCTGGATAACCTGTCCGTCTCGTCCAAAGACGACCTTGTACGGGGAGAAGCCCGTGGCGGAGTGTTTACGATTATTGTGGGTGAATGCCGCAAGTGGTAACCACTCGCTCCAGTCGTCTTGACGATAACTGACGAACATTTTGAGATACTTTTCGATCTCTTGATTGACTCTCTCGGTCTGTCCGTCCGTCTGAGGGTGATAGGCTGTCGAGGGGTTTCCTGCTACTTGGATGAGGGTGTAGAACTCCTTCATGAACTTTGATACAAAGACAGCCCCTCTATCTGAGATAACCTTTTCTGGCATTACGCCGTATGGCACGTACACATAATCCCGTAGAATCTTGGCGAAACCTAGTGACGACAGCTCCTCCGTGCAGGCAATAGGAATGATGGTTTTGGAAAATCGATCGACTATGACGAGGATGGAGTTATTTCCCCTCGAATCTGGGAGTTTGGTAATCATGTCCACTGAAATATGAGTCCATGGTCGATCTGGAACCGTATTGGGGTGAAGTGGCGCCTTTTTAGGTCGACGATCCGCCTTGGTTCTCTGGCACACTTCACATCCTCTCACGTAGGCCTCTACCTCCGAGCGCATTCGAGGCCACCAATAGTCTCGTAACACCAGCTCTTTCGTCTTTTCTATTCCTGGGTGTCCTGCGGTTACATGATCGTGTCGTAGGGCTATGATCTCCCCCCGCAACTGCCTATCCTTGGGTACATAAATGCGCCCATCGTACCATAACAGGTCCTGTTCTCGGGAGACCCCTTTTTCGTGATTGAGGGAGTCCGAGATGCCTCAATCCCACTTATGAGGATTGTGAGTGGCTAGTTTGATCCTCTCCTGCAGCTCCTCCATGGTGGGCATGACCAAAGCTCGGAAATGCTCAGGTCTCAGAACGGTCACGTCTTTGTTGTCATCCTTTCCCTGGTCGTGATCCGCCCTTCTCGACAGTAGGTCTGCCTTTCGATTCTGGGCTCCGGGTTTGTGATGAAGGGTGAATTGGTATTCAGCCAATTCCATCACCCACCGGGCCTGTCGTCGATTAAGCTTCTGAGGCTTTCGGAAGTACTGGAGGTTAGAGTGGTCGGTCCAGATTTCAAAGTCCTCTCGGGCACCCATCAGGTATTGGCGCCACTCTTCCAGTGCGATCATTATGGCCAGGAGTTCTTTGTCGTAGATCTCGTAGTTCCGCTCAGTGACGGATAACGATTTAGAAAGAAAGGCGACTGGTCGCCATTTCTCCTCCTGCCACTGGGATAATACCGCTCCGATCACTCCCTCACTGGAGTCGGCTTCCAGTCGGAACTTGCCCTCGTCAAGTGGGATGGTTAGTACCACATCCTCATGGAATAGCTCTTTCAGCTTTTCGAATGCCTTTTGTTGCGCTTCTCCCCATCTCCATTCCACCTTTCCGGTCAAGACAGTGAGTGGTTTGACGTGTTTGCTGTAGTCTCAAATAAACCATCGATAGAAATTGCAGAAACCCAAGAACGATTGCAATTCTTGTTTCTTGGACGGAACCGGCCATTCTAGGAGGCCCGTGATCTTCACGGGGTCCATGCGAATTCTCCCTTCGCTGATCAGGACACCTAAATACTCGGTTTCTTCGACTTCGAACTCGCACTTCTCCGCCTTCAGGAACAACTTGTTATCGCGTAGTATCTTGAGCACCTTGCGTACTATGCGTCGGTGATCCTCCTTGGTTTTGGAGGCGATGAGTATGTCGTCGAGATAGACCGACACCTCCCCCGCGGTTATGAGATCCTTGAAGATGTCGTTCATCATCCACTGAAAAGTTGCGGGGGAGTTGGTGAGCCCAAAGAACATTACTAGAGGTTCATAGAGGCCGCGATTGGTTCTGAACGCAGCCTTCCACTCATCTCCCTGCTTTATCCTAACATTGTTGTACCCCCATCGTACATCCAACTTGGTGAAATATTTGGCCTTCTTCAGTCGGTCCATAAGCTCGCCGATAAGTGGTAGTGGGTATCAGTTTTTGATTGTCATCTCGTTGAGCTTGCGATAGTCTTGGACCGGACGAAGCTTTCCGTCCTTTTTCTTAACGAAGAAAAAGGGGGAGGCCATAGGGGATTTCGAAGCTTGAATCCGACCCGTGGAAAGGTTCTCATCCAGGAACCTGTCCAACTCCTCCTGTTCGGCTGGGTTGAGTGGGTAGACCTTGCAGTCTAGGTTGGCGTTAGCGTTGGGCACCAGCTCGATCGCGTGGTCCCAGGGCTTCCATGGTGGTAGTTCGTCAAAGTTCTCCTTGGCGAACACATCCTCAAATTCCCGGTACTCCTGGGGTACTATCTCCTTGAAGGACTTGGTGGTTTTTCGGGTGTTGGCCTGGGCGGCTAGTTCATTGGCTTTAGTCCCCATGGCTCGGACGTGGAATGCTTCTTCAAAATCAATTACTAGGATAGTATCTCCTTCCTCATATTCTTCCCATTGGGATGTTGGATCCGTATCGGGGAGTGAGAAGGGAATCTTTCGACAAGTACAGCGGGCTAGAGTAACCGCCCCTGTATCCCAGTCGATCAACAGGTTATGTCTCTGCAGCCAGTCGTGTCCGAGAAAGAGGGGGGTGGAACCCAGGTCTACTATGGCCAGCTCGATCCGCTCCACGTGGTCCCCGATGCGTAGCCACACCTCGGCATACTCGGTAATATCGCCTCCTTTGTTCCGGGTGCCATCGGCATTGTAGACTGGGACGGGTCGGGCCGCCTTTTTGAGGTTCAGAGCATGGTCCCGGGCCCAGGCGTGATCTATGGAGCTGCCGGTGGCTCCGCTGTCCACTAGCGCTTTGACCGAGTGCGTCTCCCGGGTATCTAGGGTTTCCAACTGTACAGTAATTGATACATTGCGTCCCTTCCTGCCTCGTATGTACATGGGCAGTTTTGTAAGGTCCTCCATCCATTCCCACTTATCTCTAGCCTCCGCGGCCGTCTTGGGCTGCTCCCTGAGTGCCTCCCATAGTTCCACCGTTACCTCTCCCATGCGATGGGGGTGTACCCATCGGTTGAGAGCTGCAAAAGCGGCCGACTCATTAGTGGCGAGTCGTAGTGCTCAGCGGGTCCAGTGTGCCCCGAAGGGTTCGTAGTACGTGTCCACGATGGGTCGTCGTTCTGCGACCTTTGGCAACAGTTCGGGGGTCACGGGAGACTTCCCCTTGGGTGTGATAGTCGGGATGTCGGACCGTAGGTGGGCTTCCTCGTCTTCGACTTCCTCCACGGAAACACGGGACTTCGTACTCGTGAGTGGCAGTTGGTCACTGGGCTGGTCGGTAGGGCCCCTCAGCGGCATTTGGTCACCTTCCGACGAGTTGGTGGAGGAGGGCTTGCTGCCCTGTGTTCGGCCCTGGCCAAGGGCACTTGTGCGCGGTGTTGTAACCTCCACCAAAATTCCATACTTAACCTCATTCCTAATGCCGGCGGTACTCTCGGAAACTCGAGGTAGATGCACACACATTGGCTCATCGAGGGGGTCGGCATCGTTTGCGGATGAGACCACTACTAAATGTAGGTGGTCCCCTCGAGTCCTGGCCTCAGCTGCTTTTCCGCCACTGATGGGAGGAACAACCTGCCCTACATATGGGTAGGAAGGCCCTGCCATCGGAGTCGTCGGCCGATTCTCCCTGCCGGGGCGACGACCACCACGTCTGGCGTCCATCTTGTCCTGACCTGAGGCGCTTGCTGGGTGCTCCAGAACTTTCCCCGTTCGGTCAGGCGGGGGTGTCAGAGGTGGACCGGCCCCTAGGGGTTCATTGTCCATCGCTGACTGCGTAGGACGGCGGAAATCCCCTCCTACGCCATGGGTGTGTTGCAATTCTTCATCCTTAATTTCTTCAACTGGTAACGCGGCGAAAAAGTTGGTATATTGATCGTACGGGGTACCTACATACGTAGTATAAGTCCTAGTGATATTACATGGGCGCGCACCAGAAGAAATTGAGTCCTTTGCCGACGCCGTCGAATCGCTTACTTCGACGCCGGCTCGTCTTTTGACGACTTCTCCTCCTTGACCTCCTTGACCTTTGTATCTTTCCCCAACTCCTCTTTCTCGGCCTCTTCGAGTAGCTGTCGTAGGCGCTGGATGTTGGGTTTCTTTTTGCGAGGGGGGAGTTTGACGGGAAGCCATTTGGACTTGTCCATCGGGCATTTATGGTCGCGGCTCCATCCAGTGTTCCCACACTTGAAGCACTGCTTATTGGATCAGAGCTTGTTGATCTCCATTGGCTGCCCTGCGCCCCCATAGGTCGTTCCCGTGGCATCCTTCTTATCACCACCTGACCTGCTTCCCTTCGATTGACTTTGATTGCCTCGACCCGAACTGCCTTGGTTCGGGGAGGACTTACTAGCGAGGCCCTGGGCCACGTCGTATCGATAGTTGGTGTCGATCCTTAGGACTCGCGCCTTCCATTGTGCATAGGTTGTGGGGCGCTCGTTGTCCCCATGCATAACCGTTTTTCGCACCGTCTGCCTGATCGCCACCTCTACTGCTTCGAACATCTGCTTCTCATTGCCAAACTCTCTGCACTTGTGGGCCAACCTTTCGAACTTGGCGAAGAATTCGACTGCCGATTTAAATTCTGCCTGCCGGACCTTTTTCCATTCTGCCTTCCAGATTGCGAGCTCTGCTACTTCTCGGAATTCTGTGGTGAGATCATCGGAGAATTCCACCCAGGTGGGGAATCTCCAATGTCCCTGATTATCCCGATAGCGGTAGTATTGGTCACCCCACCAATCCTTGGCCTTTTCCCGTAGGTACCCCTGGGCGAACGTTATGCGGTAGGGGTTTTGGCCTTGGTCGTTCATGGTGAAGTGCAGTGGAAAGACCTGGAAATACATCTCGCAGTGATGAAGAAATCGATTAATATCCGTGGCTTCCCCGGTGAAATATTCGGGCTGTGTGATTAGTTTCGGTTTAACGTCACTCCACAGGTTGTTATCCCTCCCCGCGGCTAGGGCCCAAGGTGGTATTGGGTCCGGGGGCGAGGGTGCCCTAGGAGGCACTGGAGGGTTAGGCGGTCGCGGTAGCGATCATAGTCGGTAGTTCTCCCCGGGGGGGGGACAGTCGCCCGGGTATGCGGGTCGTCTCAGCGGTTGAGATGGCGGTTGAGGCGGGACGGTGGACTTCTTTCCCTTGTCCGAGGGTCCCGCGCCGGGGTCGTCCATCTCGTCATCGTCGCCTGGTCCTGCTCCTGCCCAGAACGTCTCTGTTTCGAGCAGGTTAGGCATCGGCTGGGGCCGGTGATAGGGTTCACACCCGGGTTGAGGCACCTCGGGGTTCATCATGTTCCACACGATGGCTGCCCGGTGCCAGGTCTCTACTTCGAGGATGTTCTTCATGAGGTATACGTCCCCCATGCTTTTCGCGCTCCGGTAATCTTTGCCTGCGTCCGTAAACATCCACTGTGAATCCTTCTCCATATCTTCCATGATGATTTCGTATAGCCCATGCCAGGGGAGAAGGTTAAAGATATCGGGCCGCGGGACTGGTCCCCTAAGAAGGACCTGCCTTACCGCCGCCATCACCGTTGGTTCGAGGGCCTGGTTTGGGGGCTGACTTGGCATCCTGGGCCTCCTTCCTCTCTCGGGCGACGCGGTCGATTTCCTTGTTTCTTCTCCACCTCCCGATGTCGGAGTCCTCATCGCTGATCTCGGCCTGGTAGGAGTTCCAGGCTCTTCTTCTTGCCTCGAGATCGGTGCCTGCTCTTCGAGCTGCTCCTGAGTATCGAATGGCGGCTGCTCGAATTCGGTTCTCGACCTTGGCGTCGGTGGCATTGGGCTCGAGGGGTAGGTCCCACCAGCCTCCAGGTCCCTGGAGAGCATCTTCTTCAGCATGCCTGATGCGTGCATCGTGCGCTCTTCCTCGCTCCATTCGGGCCTCCACTTCTGGGGCGAGCCGGGCATCTCGAGTGAGTCTGAGGGACTCGACGTACGTGTGATAGAGTAGGGGCCATGGACGCTGAGAGGCCGGTACGGGAGTGGCGAAGGCTCTCGACGGGACGGAGGGTTCCCAATTGGAGACTCTGGCGAGTCGCTCGGAAACAGTAACTGTTCCAAGTTCTTCGGTGTCGTAGTCTGGGAACTCGCTCCAAAGCTCCCCACTCGTCGGCTCATGCGGGGGGACGGTGGTAACGATCGCTGGGGTCTCGGAGCCCTCAGAGACCTGGTCGGGCTCTCCTCCGGGCATGACTCTGGCCACAGCAGCCTCTTCCCTGTTGTCGGCGTAGACCCAGCTGGTCTGGGGGTACCAGGCGACAGGCTCTCCCCTATCGGCTGGCCAGGACCCTGAAACAGACTGTGAGTGAGCTGTACTGGTGGTAGCTGCAGAGGCTCCGAGGCCAAGCTCTCCGGAATCGCTGTCGTAGTCGTCCTCCTGGGTGACTCTATATCTCCTGCTTTCTCCTCTCCAGACGGCATCCATCCACTGTGTTCCTGTCCGGCCACTGTAGCTGTCTCCGGTATAGGTTGCATTTTCCTCCTCATTCGGGTAGAGGTCATCGAGGAGGGCATCGAGTCGGGTCCTCTGCCAATCTGAGAGGCCGTCCCCTTCGTACTCGGTGTCAGGGCTTTCTTCGCCCTTGTCCAGAGGCCTGGTGCCTTGTCCTCTCCCTCCGTCGGCGCTTGACTCGCCTTGGACTGGAGACTGGTCGAAGAGACCTGGTAAGGGCGAGTCTCCTCGGTCGAGGAGTACGCCCCTGGTATCGGTGATATCGATTGAGTCGGCTGACTCGTTGGTAACACTTCTGTAGGAGTCGGTGCTCGACTCTGAGGATCGCGAGCTGGGTCGCGACGATGTGTAGAGGGACCCTCCAGGTCCCCCTGAGACGGTGGATTCGACATGCTGCAGAGTCTGCTGAGATGCCGCGGGAATGTGAATTACCGGTGGTGGGTACGCGGGGGTACTGGGAACATAATGGAATGGGAGTTGTGCACGGACTCTCCTCTGCTGTCGAAAACAGTGGTGTATCCGGTACAAAGTAATGGACAAGAAAAAGAGTATAAAAGTTGCGAAGACGGCGAGAGTGGAGTCGGACCAGGGCATCAAGGAATTGGCTTATTCTTGGTGTGGGCTGGCGATAATGATGGTCCATGCGATGGTCAGGGCGATGAGGGTTAATGCGGCAAGAGTTGCAATAATCAAGTTGAGGTCGGTCTCATAGTTGAGACCGGTCGTCAGCTCAATGTCATCAAAAGAAGGGTCAGTCAATGTCAACAGTATTACTGCTAACAATGAGGCTGACTTTAAAGCGATGGGGATTGGTTTCGTTTTGTCTTTAAACGAGACGAGGGTACAGTCCGTACAGAGTGGCTAGCAAGCCTGCTAGCAACAACACGGAGATCCCTAGTTCGATAAGGACGAAGGTGATGAATACAGTCGTGAGGACTGCGAGGAGTGGGTCGTAGAGAAGGAAGTATACAATCCAGGCGAGTATCACAAATCGGAGCAGTAAGTTGAATGGGGTTACCCAAAGGACTACTGCGACGATGAAGTGTATCGGATGAATTTTGGGAGTGAAGTGCTTTTCCGTTGGTCCACTCGGCGGGCGCTAACAGTCACGGAACTGTCCTCACGAACGCACGACGATGACCTCTCTGGTCAAGCGGGAAATACAACTTTGGATAATGTTGGGCAGCGTTCGTTCTCTGACGTGGCGCTGAGCAACGGGGGTCGAGCTTCGGCTAAATGTTAGCCACTAACTCTAATCGACTTAGATTGTACTAGGATCGCTACTCGCACTTCGGTAGACGATACTCTAGCAAGTCAAAGGCGACGAAAGTCGATGGGACAGATAGTCACGAAGAACGGAGTTCGATGTTAGGTAGATTAAACCTTAGCCAAAGCTGGGGTTCAGACCAGCTGAGGCTCTACTTAAATACAAGTGGATGTGCTAATAATAGTACTGTGGGAAATGATCTGCAGGGATTGCATATGAGTAATCACACTGAGTAAAACGAAGAAAAATGAATAAACCGTAACACCTTACGTGTCGATGGTCCTGGGATTCAGCGAGATCATCGCGGATGGCCTCATTCACTTTGACGTTCGGCCGGAAAACATGATTATCACCAAAGATTGGCTGAACGTTGTGATTGACTTTGGGCAGGCGGATCTACGTCTATCCAAGCCATACAGCAGGATTGCATCAACTAGATGAGACGGTGTATATGAAGCTTAACTATGCAATAGTTTCAGAGGCATAAGAATGAGCCGGATTTAGAAAGGCGGGCGATATCGAGACGATTATGCCACTTATAACTTACATAAAGGCGGGGCTTTTGAGGGCTTTTGTCGCTCGACTTCTTTCATCCTGCTCTTCCATCTCTCCATCTCTCAGATTTTTTTAGGTCTCATTCAATTCGACAAGGGTGTTATCTGAAGAGAAATTGAACAGCTGAGTATGGATACCGGATCGTTCCTGGTTCATCTCAGTATTCATGATTATCTCTCTCATCATTACATGTTCAGTCAGTCTCTTTGCGGTGTACTCTGCTCGGACTCTTCTGGAATATGTGCGCTCGCTTTCTCTCCTCACTGTCTACCGCTGCACGGAATAATCCAGCCTTTGCGAGTGGATGCAAGGTGACGGTGTTGATCCATCTCCAGCGCACAGAGCCATGACAACAGGAGACCGTTTAATGAAAAGGATGTTAATTGTTGAAATTTTTATAACGAGCCTCGGAATGAGTTAGAGCTGGGAAGATTCAGAAGTTGATGAGCAGGACTTTTCTGCATCCTCGAGTGAGTCTCCAGCGTATGATCTTCTGACGTGATCTTCACTCGGCCATCTATCACTATACATACTGCATAGACCTAATTCCCTCTTATACCACTGTGCTACAACTCTTTCTGTCAGAAGTGGTTCTCGCTGTCGTTACTTTGTTACTCGCATGCACGCAGGCCCCCGGAAATGGAGTATCTCCTGCGATTTGCTCTGCGCGACGCTGGTTGTATTGGATGGTGACCTCAGCAAGCAGGACTTCCTGAATCCCGATATGCTTTGAGAATTTCTTCTCACACGGTGCAACTTGAAAATCTCAGGCACAACCTCTGCGCAAGATTAATACATTGGGCCACATCTTATACATTGTGTAATCACTAGGACAACCTCATTTCCTTTGATCTTCACACTGTACATCACCGGTTACTTCTGGTCTGCGCCATAACAAGTTTAGCAGTGCTCGTCTCCCTCTAGGCAGGCCAAAGCTGAAGTTCTCGTATGTCTCGAAATCCAGGCGAACGACAGTGTCCTTAGTTTCCCATCACTAATCAATGTTGACCGGTGTCAGATCTCTTTTCATTGAGCCACCTATCTTTCCCATCCACCCGACCGTCGCCATCACCAAAACCTCAGCCATGTGTTCTGGTCCAGGTCGGCCTTATCTAGGCAGCGGTACCAGCCAACAATGATCTGAAGTGCCCTGTCTGATACGATCAGATCAGGGCTGGTCTGATCAGAATACTCCAGACCTCGATAGGATCGGTGTGGTCTACTCGAGGGGAGATAGACCTACATAGAAGAGGCCTGAACCAGAAGAGATCCGAAGTAGTCAGTCAATGGCTCTCAAATTGTGTCGCATCAGCCTTATCAATTATAATTATGTTAATTTAATTTCAGTCTAGTAAGAATTACAGAGCGGAATATCCGAAAAGCCCATCATCATCAAACTCGTCATCTTCTTCAGGCTCATTTAGCTTGACATAGTCATCTGAATGCCATGAGCTGTCACTGTCTTCATCCTCAATGCTACCATCGATTTCAGCATCAGAGGTATCCGAGTCTGCTAAGTCTGCTGGCGCATGACCCAATTCCGAAGTATTGGCGCCAGGTTCAGCGTCATCCTCTTCTTGTTCAGCATCCGATTCAGCGACTTCAGAAGTATTCTCCGATGTAGTGATCCCCAAAGCATCGAGAAGCTCTTCCCACAATCTCCGTGTATACTCTCGTGTATTGCTGTGGCCGATGCCATTGCCGCAATACCGCATGAACATGTCACGATCAGCAAATCTGCTCTCCGATTTCCAGTCAGATCATAGATACAGAATGATAGAATTCAAGGATGGACTTACATATCCACATAATAGCATGCCCAATCCATGTCATTCTCATTGAATCTCCTACAAATTGAGGGTGGAAGGATGTCCGACGTTTGACCATAGACATAGGCAGGCATAATATGTGATGCACGAAGAACATCATTAGGATCTACAAACCCAAACGCCTGAGGATCATCACCTGGGAGAAAACCAATGCATGGCAAGCGCTTTGCCCTAAACCCAGAAGGGATGCTCCTATCAAATGCATACCATCGGACCCATAGAAACTGAAGGTTCTTTGCAGTGCGATCAATGGACTGCAGGCCAACATGACGGACCATCGCATGAAAGATACCGATAACTCTGGCATATAGATAAGGATGAGAATTGTTATCGCTATCCAAATCAGTCTGCGTAGAAGGAGAAAGGGCCATAATATCGGAATGAGTATGAGGGTTGATAGAATCTTGATTTCGACGAGCATCGTAGGTAGTATAATTGATACGAAGAATTTGATGTGAGTAGAGGCGGTTGTCGACAATGATGAGGTTCTGGCGATGAAGATCCGTGAATTCATCATTACTATTGAGAATTCGAGAGAGTAAATGGTCCTTGAGCTTTCGAATAAAACCCTAGAAGTGATGTCAGATCATTATTACAGGGAGTTTAGATGATCCAGGATTAGATAGCTCACATTACATGCAATGTCGCTGCCATTCTCATGAAGCCATGGAGCCAGATATATTTTTGAACTTGTAGATGGTGATATATGATGGTGGTGACTTGGATCTGTGTACGGGAGCACCTCAGAACCATCCCTTGCAGGCATAGGGCGACTTCGGTGTTTTTGGTCCTTGAGATCGATTTTTTGTTGCATTTCTCAGAGGTGTTCTTGGCGTTGAACATGATGTGATATCTGCTTCGCAAAGGTCTTGTTCTTGTTGGTCCGCCCATAGAAACGCTTGACTCGCCGATGCTCAAGCTCTCCCTGAAATAAAATGAGCTTAGTGTGGCATAGAAAATTTGGAGGCTTACCAGCTGAGTACTATATGAATCTGTGGTTCCAAATGCACGAATCATTCCAGGATAATCACCCATGGCATGATATTTATACGTTGAAAGATTAAATCTTTTCTGTAATTTCGCTGTTGAAATTTTACCTTTTGACGTGCTGTTCCCTTTCTTCTTCATGTTATTGATATCACGCTGTGCCCTAGCTTCGCGTTCCTTTGGAATCTCACATGTATCAATTTCATCAACCTCCCGCTTGAATTTTCTCATGAAGGACCCGAAAAGCCACGTTAGACATTCAAACACTCGGAGTGATGACTCAGTATGCATCCGAAGTTTAGCATTCGCATGCCAGCAAGCAAACAAGAATAGCAAGTCAAGGACAAGCCTGTCCAATTTTGGAGGAAAGAGTCCTTCAAAGCATGGCATGGCACACTACAAGTGATAGATCCAGAGTCAGCACTGAGATATGTTAGAATAATAAGCTATATACCTGAAGAATATCTTCGAAATCACGAGCGGCAAAGTTTTTAAGGTCGGATACATTATTCTTGAACCTTCGTATAGTTCCTCGTCCAAATGTAGGCATCATTCGGAACCTACAAGCAGAATTAAAGACAGTGATATGACTAGAAACATCTAAAGAGACATACCTTCTATTTAATTCCTGTATAATATCGCCTCCGTAAAACTGACAAAGCCGTAGTGTTAGCCACTCTAACTCAAATCGACTTAGATCGTACTAGGATCCCTACTCGCACTTTGGTAGGAGATACTCTAGCAAGTCAAAGGCGACACAAGTTGATGGGACAGATAGTCATGAAGGACGGAGTTCGATGTTAGGTAGATTAAACCTTAGCCGAAGCTGGGGTTTAAGCCAGCTGAGGCTCTACTTAAATACACGTTGGTAAACTAAAAATAGTACTGTGAGAATACGTCCGTCCTGATCGCATGTGCGTGAGCAGGCTGAGTAATACGAGGGAAAAGGAAAAAGAAAGAAAGAAAGAAAAGAAATGAATAAACCATAACACGTAGAAGATGAATAAAGAGCGCCTTCCATGTTCCGAGTTCAATCTCATGCAGAGGATCAATGACGAACATCTGGTAGAAGTTGAAGAGTGAAATAAACACTGAGGAGAACGCATTCTAATAGAACATTAGCATGGCATTATCCTGATGAGACCACTATTGACTTACTCGTGTTGGTGATAGAGACTGGCGGTTCAGTACATCGCTCACTGCCTTGCCATCAACAACATTGCCATCCTCATAAATCCAGCTGTGAACTTTCTCAATCCAGCTTTGCCATTGTGTTGTATCCACTCTAGCTTTTTTTACATGGCGCTTCATGTCATTGATGGTACCCATTTCCGACGCTGTTTCCTTGGTTACTAAGCAGCGTGGGCATAGAAATTCAGCCATTGACTTAATACTTGCGAGTAGGACTCTGTAAAATAGATGAATTAGAATGTAATAATAGAAACTAATACTAACATACTTTTCAGGGTAGTCAGCTGAGTATAGAAAAAAGCGAGGGTATACATGGCGGTAAATATTATCAGCGTAGAAGATTACAACCCCATTTATATATGCATCCATGAATTCTGGTGAAAGAAGCTTTGCCCAGATAGCATGAACGAGCTCCCGTTTCAGAAAAGTTAGGATTGCAGGGGATGCACACCGTCCAAAGTATTTCAGATAGGCATCTTGAATTTTATCCGGAATCTGATTGATATAATTCAATATAATCAGTATTTTAAATGCAGAAGACGAGGTAAAAACAAACGGTAGGCATGTACACAATATGATGTGATGCTCCTGATGTTGGTCGAGCCCACACGTACTTGGAGAGTAGGCCGAACAACAGGTAGATGGGCCAGAGTGCGGCTGTCCTGAAATTAGTAAGATGCGTTGAATCCGAGTACAGCATGCATGGCACAATAACAGTTTCCAATCCGTTTGGGTCAGGTGTCAGGTGAACTTCGTCTTCCATTTCAAGAAAGATATCTGAACTATATACCTCCCCGTATACTCGTTCCGGCTGGTCATCGTTTCCAGGATCCCACATTTCCTTGAAACCTTTCAGATGAAAGTCAAGGAAAGCGGTGCTCTGGAAGGTGGATACAATCACGTCCAAAAGGTTCCGGTGGTAAACACCTGTGACTTCGAACTCGGGAGCAGACTCCTCAGAGATGTGTTCAACACCGGTTTGAGGCAGCTTGATGGTTACTGAAGTCTCATGCCAGCCATCAGATAAAGAAAATGGAAGACAATTTTGTTGTTCGCCAATAGTATCGAGCACCTTGATCTCCTTCGCAGCATCAAAGTTATCGGTAAGATGCTCAGGATCAAAATCTGGTGCCCGTAGAACGGTTCGGACAAGGGAGGTGACGTCTGACAAAGATTTAGATGTTGACTGATAGAACCACGAAAAAAGGCGGAAGATAGTCGCATTTGGGAAGGGATAAAATGGATCAGTACTGCTCTCAGGTGCATTTGCGAGGCGGTCGGCATGAGAAGTGAATGTTGAAGCATCAGAGACTTCATCGAGACCACCTCCCATGGTAGGGTCAACAGTCGGCCACTCCTTATAACACCGATAAAGACCCATCTCATTTGGAGCTGTCTCGAGATATACAGGTTCGGGTGGTGGTGAGGCTGATGGAGAAGGTGACCTGGATGGTGACGGCTGAGGCATGGCAGGTGGGAGAGGTGGTTTTTGCTCCAGTGATGCAAATAGGCGAAATCCAGTAGGTTTAGATGGTAATAGATCGTGCAGGTGCTTTGGAAGGATGATATTTCGCTTCGGGCGGCCTTCTGAAATGACAGGGATGGGAGGAGGGCTGGCAACTTGCTCATCTTCATCTGGAATGGCGGCATAACTAGACGGTCCTGCAGTTGGAGTATGCGGCAAGGTCCTTGCTGTTTCATTCATGGTTGCATCAATTTCGTGTATCTAGAACAAAATTTAGACTGGGAGATGTACAACGAACATCATAGGCATTACATACAGGTGCGTTGTCTCTGCTAAGGTCGATACGATGCCTCTTGGGTGAAAGACGCTCACGAATTGCCTGCAGTCTTGTCCCAGCAGAAATTGGCACCATCTCCGAGTTTGGATTCTCCTCCACATCGGACGGGGACGTGACATGCTTTCGAGACTGAATACGGACATTCTTTCGCCTTGGGCACCTTCGCTCGTGGTTTTTGCAGGCCACAGCATTGTGAAAGGAGGCGTTGCAGAAAGAGCATCTTCCCATAATAGCCTAAAACAGATTTAGTTAAATTTCCACAAATAAAAAGTTGTGTTACCCAGTGAAAATGAGAAATAGAGGGAGAGATGCAGGAAGAGAGAGAAACACAAGAGGTAACTGGACTCCACAGCTGAGAGCGAGTCGGCGCTGTGATGGCGGTGGTGGTGGAGATCACGTGTTACAAGAATCGCATCACGACGCGTTACATACTGTCACGCTTGTCCTTCTTGCCCTTTACTTCATCCTCCTTCGAAGTCAACCATGAAGCCTGCTCCTCTCCCGGCACCTCTGAAGGCAAAAAAGGCCAAGACGACAACTCACCCACCTCCTGCAACATCTTCCAACAAAAAAAAATCGAAAAAGCCTATCAAGCAGCCGAGGATAGCAACACCACCACCACGGCAGCCTGTGCACAAGACCAACCGTTCTCGCAAGGTTGTGTCCTCTGACGATGAGGACCCTGTTGACGCCCGCCACCAACAACAAGTATCCGAGGATGAGGACGAGAATGACAGCGAGGATGAACAGGATGTGGAGATTCAAGATGCGGATTCGCTGAGGCTAGGCAAGAGGAAGAGGTCACCAACAATTCGTGGTCTGTCTCTTCCTAAATCAGTGAAGTAGTCATCCTTCCTCTCTACATTGTTCTGGCTTTGACGAAAAATACAGGAATTTTTCCGCCCTCAAGAAGTACTACCGGCTCGCGTCAAGAAACATTCCTCGATTTATCCATCCCTGGGCCAATGTACAGGGAATCGTACTCCACGGATTTATGGTTAAGGGGATTCTCGAATCGCTTGCTGAAGATGAGGAGGAAAAGGCTGAGGACGATAGCGACAGTGAGACGAAGGAACCTGAGACGCCAGAGTGAGTACCAAGTGCATATATTGATATAAATTACTGACAACCGTGTAGAAATTTCCGATTTATGCACTCCTATATGCACATCACGACATTCCTCTTCCCGTGTTTCGAGATGCACGTCAGTCAACTAGAGGACCTGGGGTCAGACGATCCATTGAGGGCAGTCTTTGAGATTTTTGCAGCGGTATTTGTCTTTTCCTCTAAAGTACACTAGCTGACTGTTGATAGATAAACGCAGGAGCCCGTAGTGGTCGCTCGGATGATACGACAAAAATCAGTGATAACATCATGCGTCTTTCAACCAAGGACCTTACCGATGAGACGCTGCTCCCAACTCTCAAGAAATACCAACGTGGATTCAACCACATCCACACGGCTCGCCTTCTATGCCCTCAGCGTTGGTTAGATCAGTTTGATGAAGATCCTCAGTATCGATTTCGTTCCTTCTCATTGCTTAATGACCCTGACTCTACCCTTGATAATAGTGCAATGATGGTTAAGCTGCAGACCAAGGTAACAACGCGATACCTTCCGTCGTATCTGTATGATTCAGGGCTTGTCGATCCTTCCGATCCTCGTAAGGGTCTCTTTCGAGGCCATACTTGCATTCGGGTTTGAGCTCCTCACTTAATTTGTAACTGGTACTAAAGCCTTTCTAGTCATTCCGTGCAATTTTTCTAGGGAATGCAGAACACGACGCATCCGACTTACACAGCACTGTCAAAGGAAAGCTGAACCTCAAGACCGCGTCGGAGGAAATGATTGTATATGCTGCTGTACAGGTACGTTTTTGATCTGTTATCAATATGATCCTCATTCGCTATGCTAGGCACGATTCGCGTTATCATCTTGCACTACATGGGGGGATCAGAGTGACGGCTTCAACCTCGAACAGTATAACCACAAGTTATCAAGAGTTTTCCTGGATTCGATCAATGAAAATGGCGATACATGGGCGCAAGAAACTGTTGAATTCTACACTACATACGTCTCCACTCCTTCATCAATTCTGGTTTACAACATTGTCTCTTTATAGCGAGATCTTGAAACCCAAGACTGACGAGGACCAAGAAGAAGTTGACGATGACGATGACGAATCGATAATGAAGAGGAACCGCGAAGCACGCATCAAAGAACGAGCGGCTGTGGCTGCGGCTGCTGATGAAGAACTTGGCGATAACGAATCCAACGCGATGCCTTGATGGTTCAGAGGTGAGTTGTGCTCGTATAGTCTAGTGACGTTGTGCTAATCTCCGACTCTACTTAGTTTCAACTATGGTACTCGGCCCTGTTTCTGTCCGACTTTGCTTCTCTCACTGGTGCATGGACTGCTGTATGACTCGTTTGCTCCCTTTAACGCTCTCGCTCCGCTTGCTGCTTACCTGTATGCTTATCTGATGCTTTCGTCTTTCTCTGCTCATAACTCAGTGTACTGTCTAAAATTTCGCTGTGTTAATAAATTACTTTCTAATACATTGGCGACGTCAACTGCAAGAGAACCTGAGGGTGTGCGGCAATATGTCTACCCGTCCGTGAGCTGTCAGTTCCTATCGGATCCGGCCTTTCTTACTCGAGCGAGTAAGCCTCGCAATACCGATCGAGACCGTAGCAGAACGCATAGAACACCACAGAAGTGCCCTGATCGCACTCTGATCGTACCCAGAACAGACGATATGGGGGTCAAAGGTCTGGGACACCTGTGGTTGGCGGCCAAGATCCGTAAAGATTGCCCAGATCAGGTCAGGGCGACTTGATCGCAGGCGATGGTATCGGTCTGACCAAGATCGCATGGCTCAGGTTTTGGCGATGGCCAAGTCCTGTGCTGTTTCTTCTCTGGTAGAAGATTACGACTGCAGCTTGCGACCTGCTTACACCACCCTTTGTTATAAGGCTTGCTATACCTTATTACCCATCTCACATCCCCTCGATCTATAACCGATGCATTTATTATCATATGCTGCTTGTTATTTACTGCATTTCCCCCCCTAAAAACAAGCTCGATTCTTTCTATCCATCTTTCGTTTCTGATCCACGTTTAAGTCTCTGCGATAACGGACTAAAGAATGAAGAAAAGCCGCGTCCTGCCGCCGTTGTATGCCCCGGCGTTGAATAAAGAGAGTAGAAGCAGACGGTAACCATGAGAGCCGTTGTGGCGGCATTCTTAGCCTCCACTTTCTCCATGTCCTGGTGTTACGTAGAACATGGATGAAAGGGGAAAGCACGAATCCAATAACAGGTTTCTTCCCGAGCGATCCGGAACACGATTAACGTCGTGGCCGATAAGTGACTTGGTCACCCGATAGTGTTCAACGGCCGGAAACATGCGGCTAGTTAAGGAGTGTCCCGTCCTCAAATATCAGATTCTAACTGGAGCAGAGTGGCGCCGTCAATGCCCTCTACCGAATCTCCCCCATTCAAAATCCTTAATCCTCACCCTGTCTCCCACCGACAATCTCTTCTTGAAGAATTTGATGACGATGTTCTCCCTTTCTATCACCCCGATTTCTCTCTTTCAAGGTAGCCAAAGTGTAAGTAACATCCCACACTAGACGTGTTTAGGGTCCTCCCCTCCTCCCGAAGCAACGGCTCAAAATACCTCCGTCTGGCACCATTTCCATAACCAATAACCCCTTACCTCCATGCTTCACATTATCTTCAGGTCTGCGCAGAAGAAACGGAACAGGAAGGACAAGTTCGAATCAGTCGCTCGGGTCACTTTATATGGAAGTGCACCTAGGCTCCTACCCTCGATCGCATGTCTTCTGCAATGGAGTAGATCACTCTCGATCATCACTGTCTCTCCACCGACGATCTTTCCCTGAAGATCGATCAGGAGTGCCCAAACAATGTTCTTGACTTACTTCCCAATCTCCCTGGGTGCATATAGACTGCTTTATTGCTGGATGACCTTGGGAAACACCCCACCGGCTCGATCTGAAATATCATATCATTTAGTCCGATCAGTCTACATAGTTAATATACATGCATTGTCCCTCATACCAGGTCCACACTATGATCTGCTTCCGTCATCATACTAATCCAACCTCAATGTCCGTATTCAAGACTCCTATCCTTTTCTTCCACTTTCTCCAAGGAGATTCACGGCGAGCTTCCGGCGGCCCGATGTGAGGGCTGGAATTTGTCGACTGCTATATGAAATGTTCAACTGGTGGACGGACTGTAAGATTTATGTCATCTGCCTACCTGATTAAATTCATTATTCGCCGCAACAAGACAGTCGGTCAGAACTTGGGTGGCCTCTCTCAAACCCTTCTTCAAACTTTCCTCATCGCACCCTGGGTTGATTAACGTGAATTCGTACTTCTCGACAGAATACTTGGCATCTGGAGAGTGTAATGTTGCCAGGATTTTGGGCCATTCTGGGTGATCAGGAGCAATTGAAGCGAGGGATGATAGGATAGAGTGTGGCGTAGTGTTGCTCTGTACGATGCTAGCACAAATACCACGAACGACAAGTGGATTATGGAGGTCTTCGATATGACTTTGAAGGAAGTTCTCTGACTGAAGATCTGGGTAATTCCCTGTCCTTCTAGTAGCTTCCGAGATCCCGATGATATATTCCTTCAGTCCCTCGGTGAGCCACAGTTGAAGCTCACTTCTCCGTACTATATGCCTTAACACGCCTTCCTCTTGGAAAGTGTCATACGCATCCACGATTCCTCCAGCGAATCCTTGACCTAATAGAAAACCCATGACCTGAAATTGAGAACCATGGCATCCAATATCGGAGAAATAACGGCCGAACACTTGAACGATGAGTCTAATAATATTGTAAAAGAAGGACCTCGTGCCCCATTCTGATACCTGGACATCAACGCCAAATTCGGAGCCCCGATTTATAAACAAGGTCATGCACGCAAGAGCATGATTACGGCAGGTCCAAACGAGGGTATTCTCCTCCGTATTCACAGGATCCATAGCGAATAAACCAGACGCGATGTACGAGTGTACCGCGTTAAGGACTCCATCGTGGAAGAATGAAAATTGAGAGTTGTCCGAACAGCTCATGCCTCTAATGACCACATGTAGTGCAACCTCCAAAAGCCGGTGCTTGTAGATAAATGTTGTATAAGTATGGGGGCGTTCTCCCAGAAGGCCGATTGAGTCTACTATCGGAGAGTTCTCCGAATCAAGCACCAAGAAACGTATAATGGTGATCAGGAGTCTCGGTAGAAGGTCTATCGAGCCTTTATATACATCGAATGGCTCGAAGAAGGAGAGAAGAGCACCAATAACATTTTCCTCGTGGTAAATCGCTGCAGCTTCCACCAAAGTGCAGCTGTAGCATGCAGAAGGATTCCTATCAGGGATAGATAGAAATTTCACCAAGTCTAAGCAGGTCTCCATGGTAAAAACAGTGTCATCACTCTTCTCGATGAATAACCCTTGATCAACCGCACGTATCAAGAGATGATCCCAAACGACTGGATGGTGATAACTATAGTCTGCTAAGGCATTCATAGCGACTTCCTTTTCCAAAGCCAGGTGTGTGGGCTTGTTAATGTGCGTATCTTCAATAGAAGACAAAGTTATCAACAAGGCGTCCGAGATATCCGTCGTCGAGAAATCCAGATGATGCTCTCTGAAGAGTCCGGACGGAAACTTACGTCGTAATGGATCGAACAGAATCTCCAGCCGAAGAAGGGGTTCAATTCTACGGTCGATATTGGGGATGTCCTTGGGGATCCACCGAGTAGAGCCATGTCGCGTCAGCTCCATGCAGTCCATCAACATTCTTTCCTTCTCCTCCCTTATTTCATCCCAATAAGGATGAAAAACGTTATAGACATCCAGGGTGTACTCTTCAGGCAGTCCAGAAAGAGCATAAATTACAAGGCGACGGGTCTCCGGGGTCGAAGATCTCACGTACAACCAACGGAGTGCGTCAACTTCATTTTTGACGTGTGATCTTTCTGCGGCATGAATCTCGAAATCGTTCAATGTTTTTATCGTGGGATAAAAGTTGAACGTTGGTGCTGCAGTCGCCTTCAGGATAGCAGAGGATTGTTGAAGCATCCACATGATCGCGGTGTATGCAACCGAAGAAAGGGGCGTTTTATATGGACAATCCGGGTATATTAGTGGGAGAATGTTGGTCATGACATAGACGATAAAGGTAGTCAGGGAGATGATTCCTGTCACGAGTGCAATTCCTTGCTGCTGCGGCAGGAGATATAGCACAAGGCCAATGGCAAACAGGCCGAGTGACAGGTACAACATCAGCGGCAGGAGACCAATTAAGGTGCTGACACGCCAATCAAGAAGACCCTTGTAACGTAAATGCCGAGTACGACTGCGAACTTGGGGGTCCCCAGCGATCGGTGACAGATAATGGCAATACCACTCATCTGCTAGAACAGCGAACAACGCAGTTGCAAGACTGAAAGCAAGACTCGCGAACCATAGCCCGTTTACCCATGAATCCAGAGTCTTTGGCGTAAACGGAGCCGTGGGATCAGCGCCCGATGTGGTGATGCGGTCAAGGGAAGTGCCGTTGGCTAGGGCACGTTGCATATTGATCTGATCGAAGAGCAAAAGTGCCGACAATTGCTTATAGTTCGGTTGGAGATTTCCGGCTGATTGCGCAATGAAGGCGCTCACAATCGCAGAAAATAGTCCTGCCTGCAAGGAGAGAAATTAAGGCAACATATCGTACGTTGAACTGAATTAGCTCACAAAAACGAGGAGGATGTTCACTTGTCCTCTCTGGTTTCCAAGCATGTCGGTGTCGTAAACCAGGCTTTCGTCCAGATAAGCTCGCCAAATGCAAGATGTCGGCCCCGCTTCTTCAAAAGGCGGACTCGGTGCGTACGGTCGATAGTCACCTCGAATGCCACGTAAGGACGGAGAAAATGCTTGAATAAATTACACATACCAGTGGATACTCCCGCAGTCGTGCTTGCAGAGTGCGGCGGCAGAGCAAAAATGCCCGGGTGTTTTTTCCTAGCTCGACAAGTCGTAGGTTCCTCATCGGGCAAGGGTGCATTCTTCTCATGCTCTGTCGTACTGGCAGGCGGTGACGAAGGATGGGAATTATTAGGATCTTCCAATGAAATTTGGGAATGTCGCGCAGAGTCGTCCAGCTCGTCAGCGATTCCAATCCCCTTGTCATTGTAAATAGGATCCTGTGGATATTCGTCTCGAATTTCGTTGGGCATATTGTGCTTGTTCGCAGGGGACAAGAGAGAGATACCGCAAGAACGAGGCGACAAATATTAATGTGATTCTGCCGTCCGCGCATTCGCATGTAAACGGAATGGAACAATGAAGTTTACGGCCGTTTAAAGAACGCATTGTTGATTGGCCTGACGAGCCCTGCACTACCAGACATCCAGGAATGGGACACGAACCGATATAGACGAACCAAGCATGGGAAGCTATTGCGAGGCAAGTGAAGAGAACACTGAACGATCATCCGAACCAGAAGCATCACCTCGTGTATCCATTGAATGATTCGCCGAAAACAGGCTGTGGCTGAGAGTCTCCCTCGATTTAGACTCTCACAGATAGACAAAGGTAAAAGCAGTCACCTGTTCCCCCTGCTGGGTGGTAGATGACGTTCTCGTTGCATATAAGTCTTATACGAAAATGAACCTTCTTTTCTTTGATATTTGATGATCATTCACAGTAATACTCGTGCCTTCAAGGCGATATAAACATCACCTTTTCCACTTCCAATATGATTTACTCACCGGAAATCGAGCCACTCGCCCTTATCTTCCTGCAGCAGTCGTAGACGAGATAAATGAAAAGTTGTCGGATAAGCCTACATGTCTCGTCAGATGCAGATGGAATTTACATCCATTATCACCAAGAAGTATACCTAAATCGTTGGCCTGTGCGCCTCTGGAGTAGGCGTAAGAAACTGCGCTCCCCAGCTAAAGAAGATTGAGGCGAGAGGCGAGGTCACTCACTAATAGGAGAAACATCACAGCACGAGGGAGAAATGAGAATAGACGCGAAGATATGGTGGCACCAAGCACAAGTCATGCTGAAGTCGCGTCGAGGTAGGTAGGTAGGTGGTGTTACACAGGCACGAGCCAATGTGTCGGATCGGGCCGGCGACATACATCAGGCACCTTCCTTTTCGAACGCACCCTCATGGTTCACTTGCGGTGAAGAACCTTTGAACTCGTAATTCTCTCGACGGTCTTCGATAATACCAGCAATGTTCGCAGGGTCACCGCAGTTGAAATCGAGGTGGCGGATGTTACGAACAACTCGAGATTGAAGGCAAGGATAGTATTGACTAAGGGTACCGATCCTCGCTTCGAGTCCCTTCGGGTGCCGGTTCAGCGTGCGGATAAGGCACAAAGAAGAGATGCTGGAATGCTCTGACTAATCAGTGATCCATTGCCTTGCATTCAAGTTGTCAACTCAAATGTACGAAACTCTGTCTCTATCAATAGACGTTAGTATGGCTATGTTCCCATTCCTACCTCATATTCTGGTACCTTCACTTGCATTACTTGCCAGCTACATTCTCAGCATCTCTCAGGTCTCGTTGTACGGTAATTTCGACATATGTATTCCTTATCACACGGCGAGATATCCGATCTTTCATACACACCAGTTCATGCCCGCATGGCCAGGCCATCATCATAGACTCGGACCTGCTTTATTCCCAGATACTGCGGTGCCGTGAAGATCCCTTCCGGCTGCGTCATAGGTACCTTCTAGTCCTGTTTATCATTGTGTCGCCTTCGAGGCTACTACCGCACCTTCGTCACATCCGAGGCGGCACATCCGCTGCTGCCGCTGCTCACTCTCTGAATGCGAGCCATCCTTTTATCATGACTAGTATCCAGTGTAAAGGACATAAGAGCTCCGAGATCTGCGTTGCTAAGAAAAACCTGGGATAGAGACCTCTTGGGAACATGTAGTACTGAAACTAAATCAGGCCTCGCTGCTTCATCACCGTTACACAAATAGGGCGAGCCGACTGATTGGCTAGTCGTCTTCGAATCAAATTGCTGGTATGGGAGACCATTGTACAACGAGTTCGAAACACTACAGACACCTGCGATACTCCGTCATTACTCCTTTTTACAGTATGTAAAAGGTGAATCGATCATTCACTCCGATTGAAACGAGCTCGTCTTACCATCCAAGTGCACTAGTTCGCACTGCTGAATGGTGAGTTGGCTTGTTCCGCTCTTATCGAGTGCATCAAAGTATGGATATTCGCTGAACGTTGCTACGCAGTCACTTCCGTTCGAAAGGCGACACGGGGTCACAACTGTTCCTTTCATTGGTTTACCATCAGTACGTCCCGATCCAACATGGATTTAAAGAAATTCATGAATGGAGAGTTGCACTGACCTCACATAGCATAATAGCTCTTTCTTCCCGAAGCTTTGCATCGATTCGCGCAATCGGTACTTGTTAAAGCATCCAAGGTCGCTACGGAGGACATCAATGGTTTGGGGAAGACCAGTTTCACACACATTTTATCACCCCGTTTTATTCTACTTCATTGATCCTCTGATGCAAGACTGTCAACCGCGTAACATTATATGAAATTGAAGAACTAATGATCTCGGAGTGAGATACTGCGGCGATATCAGCCTTTTATCAATGGGAAGCAGTGGTCTCCCTCTATTCTTTGCGTGGCCGCGAAGGCTACAAGCACATAGCTATATCGGTTGATTAGTTAGCTACCTAAATTTCGGAATTGAACACCGGCATTCATATACGGAAGTTGAGGTCCTCTTTTGCACCATCCAGGAACTGACGGCTCGGCGTCGGAATGCTCACATTCTGAAGAAAGAATATGGATATCTATTTAGAAGAAAAACACAGCAAGTATAACATACCGAATCTTCGCTCTCACTTGAAGAATCACCGGGACTGAATTTAATTGCTGTCCCTACAGAAGACTCGACGGTTGTGCGTTTTCTACGATCCTTCCAAGAGTTTAACCTAGATGAAATCAGCTTATAACAGTATTGAGATGTCAGTGGGTACATGCATGGCAAGCAAGGCGTTGACATAGACTGCGAGACCAAGTTAGATTAGTAAGAAATGAGAGTTGTGATAGCCTGACATTTTGGTAGGACAAAATCGACGGCAGGGGAAATGAGGAAATTCGGCCAGACGAGAAACTGAAATGAAGGTCAGATATCGGAACAGGACCGTGATTGAAGACTAAGTACTATGACGAGAATGAGCACTTCACGTATGCTGCAGGTGTATCAGATTCCGGGGAAGCACAAAAAGGAAGTTTCTACCCCGTAGCAAAACCGGATATGATGACGAGTCACATAATGCCGAGAAGCGTAGAAGAAGTGCTAGTGTCGAAGAATGAGTAAGGTTCAGTTTCCGACGGGAACGGAACTGCTATACGTAGAGAAAGCGGAAACCTTTCTGGCTTTGTGCAGATAGTGACACATCGAAAAAGCGATTATTAAATCAGAAAATGTTGTTACATCAAATACGGTGTATATCGCTCCCTAGAGTACAAGTGAAGCCAAACGTCCTGGATAGCTAACCGTCACATACCTTGATCCTTGACGTTGATGAGAAATCTAATATCCTGTATCTATGGAAGATCATGAAAAAGTAGTACGAAGTAATACTGAATTTTCGTACGCATCACAGACCGAAACTGCAGAGAATTCCTAAACGCAAGAAGACTATGGCGGGAAGCGAACACTTACAAATTGCAGAACCTGCATAGATATCGGATCAACCTTAAATTATGGGCAAAGTCACTAATACGAGTGCTTATGGAAAGCTGCTCCGACGTTTGAAAGCTATGAGCCACTCATCAGGGAGAATTTCCTTTATATTTCGATGGAAAGCACCTACCACAAACCAAGGGAAGATTTTATCAAAGTAATGGCCAACTGGAAGTGAGGTAAGTGGACTGTGCAATGAATGATTCATGTAAAGAAAGCGGACGTTTCCAGAGTCGGATGGCATAGACATGGTATATTACACAGGTTAAGGTATATGGAGAAACGCTTAGAAGGAAATTTGAAGACGTACGCTTGAACGCATATGATTATTACCTTCTGCAGAATATGTTAGTCAGTATCCAGGATTCGAAGATGACCCGACGACCGACACTAAGCAGTATTTGAAGCTATTATAAGATGATCAGTCCGCGGTTTCCTCGGGAGAAAGCCCGAGAGATGCCTTAAAACTCCTGGATCACAGAATCAGTACGAGTCACGGAATTCCACTTCTATCATGCCGTACCACACAATATGAGACAACCTAATGTAGTTTCCGAATAAGTCGACGAGTTAGAGATATGATGCGTGCATGCTGAAAGCAACGTGAAGAGCGTCGAGAATCTTACCTAACACCGTCATGGTAGAGAACGAAACAAGGAATATTTGGATGTACCAAAGAATGGCGACCTGCTCAAGAAGCTTAATGGAACACGCCCAAACCTGTCATGTTATTGACCTACTGAGTATCGGTATATCCTTCCATCCTTGGGGTATCTTTTGTAATAGATAGCTGCTTGCAGATTTGTTATTCCGAAGAATCTGTCAGTGGAAAGAAAGCGTCAGCGGAACGGATGGTGAAGGTGGAAAAATGCTTACATAGCAGCGATAGTTGTACCAATGTAAACTGACCCAAAGGTCATTCCCAAAGAAGGAGTGTTAGTGGACGACATTTCTGGATGAGGTTGAAGAATAGACTGATGACGCTGAGGGGTGTGGTATTAGGTGTTTTATACCGGCATATATCTCAAAGAGAACCTCCGAGTCGGAAATGCTCTGAAAATAGTTTCACTCGACGTAGAGAAGAGAAGAACATCAATTTTTGAATAGGGAGTGTACGAAAAGTGTTTGGGAGTACACATGACCTACCGCTTTAAAAGCCGTGCCAAGCAACAGTTTCTTCCGAGCTTGTCCTAGTACATATGACAGGCAAGCCATGTCATGTTGAGAAATAGTACATCCTTGAAGATGGACATCCGGTATCGATGAATGATTCGGGAATGGCCCCGCTGCCCGACTGATTGTGTCGGGTTCGTTTCTAATCCAAGGCCGATTGTTTCGAGGAGTGTGACCGTACATTGGACCTGTTATCACTTCTCCGGCAATTTGTTCAGTGATCCATTCTTTTAGCGACATGATGGCGCAACTCACAACTCGACAAACAGCGTCAAAATCGGCAGGTACTGAGATTAGGTATGACTATCTTGTCGACGGCCATCCATACAGCTCAATGGCATGGCGACTACGACACTTCGGGCTGGTAAGTTCTTGCTCATCCGGCAACGTCGGGAATTAGATATCGGATCGTAGAGTTGCCGTAAACTCTTGGCAATTTCGTCGTGATCGTAGACTCGCTAGCCAGTCCCGTTCACAAGCCTTATTCCCTATATAGGTTGTTTGGCAAAGTCATTGTTTGGTTGTTTATTTGGTCAGCGAAGGTTAGCTTGTGAAGGGACTGGGCAACTTGGAGACAGTTTTGGGGGCCCCGCCAAAATGTGACATTGGACTTAGAAAAATTTCGTTGATCTCCCCTTCCCGCGCATGATCGCTGGCCACTGTCCTTCAACAACCCCGCTCAGGCTCATGTAGGGTAAAGTACACGTTAGATACACATTATATCTCTGTTTTTTGTAGCTCTAGAATTTATTCTATGAAATTTCTGAAAATTCAGGCTGTTTCAGTGGGCAGCTCGCTTAGAGCAAATTCCTGACTCTGAAGGGCAGTTCGCACTTGAAAATCAATTGCATGGACTAATTTAAGTCATATCAACATATAAATCACAAACATTCAGTGCCAGGTGCGAAGGAAGGAGGTGTTCCAGCAGCTGATGAGGCGAAATTTTCCAAGTCCAATGTCACAAAAGCGTGACCCCCAAAAATGTCTCCAGTTTGCCCAGCCCCTTCGGTAACCGTGATCAGCGAAGCCACGTGCTTGCCGAAGGCGGCTGGTGCACGAGCCTATCGTGATCGTTCAATATGAAGAGGCGGAAGAACCACGTGGCACTCTCTGTTGATTACCGTCACACGTAACCCCTGCGGTCCGATCTCCCGCTCACAACACAAGCCTCCTTGCATCACTTTTGCATATCCCACATGCGCTAATGCACCGTCGAGGACCAGGGTGCCCAGATCCTGCTTGCGTTGTCGAGGCTCCGATCATCGTCACGGTGCTTTGCTTGTCTTCCAATGGTTTTTCCTGCCCGGAACCTATCAAACCCGTCAAGAAACTCCCGTTTATCTATGTAATGTATATTCATCTCCTACGGCCTGTATAGAACTCTTTTTCACTCTGGAGAATGTAGGAATCACGTTAGCACGCATATCTCGGAGATACATCTTCAGATCAACCTCTCTAGCCAGCTATTTTGAACTCCGCTGAAATATTTCTCTGCAGAACGGTCACCCGCGCTGGGCTCTGAGTTTAATACCCTCGAAGATGAGTAGCAGGGCTCCCTCCATCGTACGGAGTTGCCCGACGGCTGATCTGCGATTTTCCCATTAGAATTTGACCCTGATGATCCCGCTGACATGCAGCAATATTGTGACAGACTCGCACATTAGCGTAAAAAATCTTTCGTCAATGCTACACGCTTTAGCTAAGCTTTCGAATTCAACATCGCTCCGCGTAAACACTGTTCCTCTAGTCACGTGTACTACCGTTCCCTACCTCTCTTCGCTCTGCAAAGAAGTTTGTGCTGACATTCCGTATCCGGAACAAACTGGAGTGGTTCTCAGATCTGGCTCGCGGATGTGAAGAGAAAGGATGAATCTGTTCTAGTGCTTCCGGGCGTCTTTGGTGTCGTATCCGGAACCCAGTAAGTGAGCCCAATTAGCGAATACTCGTGCCAGAGAAATCTAGCTGGTATGGAAAACGTCGTGTATAACGCTCTTGAAAATATACAGGCTTCAACTATTCCCTATCATTACGGAAACAGAAGATATGCAACGTCGTACTGTCCTCCCGGCGAGGCTAATTTACAACCCCGGAAAAATACTTCGTGGTGCCCAATGGAGAGTCTACTCACATCGAAGGAGCGACTCTCGATCAACTATACACCAAATACCCGAGTCACTATTCCGCAAAACAGGAACATTTATCGCAGGAATCATACAAGAGGTGGCTGCAGATCTCATAAGCGCTGATGAAATCCCTTCGATATCGTGGTTATAATGTACAAAAATTATCTGCATACAGGTACTACAGGAGGTCAGCTAAAACAGGTACCTGTTTGACACGCACCTAGTAGTTTCTCCATCTCCAGGTACTTTCATACATCCTTATAGGTGTACCTGCATCTACTAGTACTTGTTGCTGTACTGTAACAGGCTGTTCGCAAGTACTTTTTGAGAACGTCCGTGTTGGATCCGCAAAGATCCAGGCATCGCCAAGACGCTGAACCTGCCACTGATGGTGCATTCACACCAAGCCTCGAGCTTGTATGGATAATATAAGTCCATGCCAATGCAGTAACAGCCTCGGAATATATATAATAACCAATGAATAGACGAGAATGTTTTAGCAAAATAGAAAAGAACTCTACAAACCTCGGAATTTCGCTTCCAGTCAACTTCCAGTACAAAGCAAACCCAAAATCGAGGCGTGGTCACAGAATTCTACATGGGACCTCGGTGTAAAAAATCGGCAATAGTGGAATTGAGAGACACGTGTCGCTGGTCGTTAGCAAACAGGGAAGTGGCTGTGCAAACCCAACCCTAGGAAACCACCTGACGGTGAACAAGTGCCTGCATCGAAAGTAGTGCTGGGAACCATCAAAAGTAGTGGTGTCCTCCCTACAGAACGAAAGAATTTTTGTACAGTATAACACCCATACTTCGACCTTACTAATTTATGATCACTCAGCACCCCTCCACACTCAGGCATGTCGGCGATTGCCGAGCGTAAGGTGGTAAACTGCGACGTCAAACTAGAGAATATGATGGCCACATCTTCCGCCCCGAAGCAACTTTTCTTCTTTGATTTTGGATATGCGGTGATCAGAGCGAGTCAAAATATTCTCGATGCTCATCGGAACTGCTCTTGTTCGGTTGCCTTGCCCACGGGTTATGGACGTGGCCCTCAGCATAAGATATCAACTCATGGGCTAAGAATTTTGTCGGTGACGTATCCAACGAGAGGTCATTAGCGTTAGTCTGGCCCCCAACTGGACTTTGGTAGTACTGGAAGCGTCCAATGATGTTACGTACATGATTCATGAACTCCTCATGTCAGAAGCATGGTGTATCATATCTACCAATAGCATGTAAACATCCGTCGCTCCTTGGCCACGGCTGCAATGGACTTGCAAGTGAACAGATAAATCGGGCTAGTAAGTCTACTGTCCGAACTTTAGGACTGAGGGTTGTTGTTGCCTAATTCTTCTCACCCTGCATTTCGATTTCTCTCATTCTGCAAATGGTACGCTTTACGCCTTGCATGCATGAAATATTTGCAAAGAGCAGCGGCTATGGAAGACTTGTTTTTCAAATATGATAAGATAACGAGAGAATCATTGATGTGAGATATTCATAGGCTAATTATATCTGCATTCGCTTCATACTTATTGCATCCAGATCCCTCTTATCGCTCGCCAAAATGAGGGTAGCAAGCCATGCCTTCGAAGTTCGCGCTGAACGTCATCATACTCACCCGACTTCCTCTCTCCTACGAATGCAGTTTGCATGTACGATGACTTCAACATGCATATATTCGGAATCTTTCACGCGTTTTAGATATTCTTCGTCTCAAGGTTGCGACCTGACGTCTCTCACGTTCAATTTCCGCGTTTCTACATTCCCAGCACCAATAACCCAGATTTGTCTTACACCACGCATCCTCCCGTCCATAACCTCCCCTCGCTTACCTTTCCTTCAATCTGCGCGTCATATCTGGACGCGATACCGCGTTCTCTAGATCCCATCGCAATCCGTGAACCACCAGCAGGCTCATCTCTTGAACCAAACTCCTATCGCCCTCGTTTCTGCCGGGGCGATGAAGGCAAACTCTTAAGCGAGAAATCTCGGAAGCCGTATCAGCTTCGCGAGGGTGCTAGGTATCTTCGCTAAGTACCGACCACATTTTCACCGGAGACCGAATTTGTACGTCTGACAATTACTTATCCTCGAGGCAATCTATTTACGCCTCGAAGTTTTGCGTCTCCCCCCTCGGCATTTTCGCGTGTCATCCGTTGGATATCGGCTACGGCGACATCCGGGGCTCCAACATCATTGTGACATCCTGTGCAGATTCTATCGTTTTTGCTTTGAGCATGCGATGGGAACGCGTTTTCAAACGAACTAGCGTACTCGAGTCGCAAATTACGTTTGCCTACGATGTGGGAAGCACTGCAGTACTTAGACGGAGTGGATTAGGGCTTCTGGCGTGCTCTTCAGTTACTTGCCATGCCTTGAGTTTGTAGTAGCCAACTGTTGCAGCCTGCGGATCTGTTCGCCTGTTTTGGAATCTAAAATTAGCAGGAGATATACCCATCCCGGAGTACAATTCAAACAACCTTCCGAATACGCGATCTGGGTCTTTCCCTTTCTCTCCTCTGCACATTCCGATAACCGAAAAGCGTCCGAAAGAACTCTACGTTTCAATCTCCGTTGCGAAGTCCCCGTGAGTCATCTCTCTCGAACATCACAGCTGGGTGGCAACTATCTTGCGCGGGTCAAAATGGAACCAAAATCCTTGGCACCCCCCTAATAAGGAAATACTGAAGAATTTTGACTGATGCAAAATCCCAAAAGTGCGTTTTGATGTCATTTTGACTCGTGCAAAATAGCCATCACCCAGCTGTGACATCGACAGGTTGAAATTGGAAGCGTCGTACCGAGATGAGCGCCTCCCCTCCCTATACAATTGACTGGTACGATGGTTATTTGCCAATGTTCCCTCTCGAGTTCGACTCCTCAGATCGTGATAAAGTCCTTGAGCACTGTGACATGCTTAAACGTCTCCGTCGACAAGCGTACCTGAATCCCGTTCATCCTGGTCTCCCTTTCGAAGCTGTTTTTCCCGCTCGACAGGCATCGCATAGTCCTGACCATCGTCCGTTACCTCCGTTTGTTCTCAAAGGAGGGAGATTCCGGCTAGTCGTCAATCATGGCATACAAATGAACTGGTGTATTTTTCTCAGCTCTGGGTTGCCGATGTGAAGGAGATAGAGGGATCGGAATCTTTAGGCCGCGTCGTTTTGAAGCTGTTTCAGGATTCGCTTATGCCACTTCCCGAGCTGTTTAACAATGGTGCCATCCAATATATGTCTCCCAGGGAACTAGCAGGCGTTGAGGATCTGGTATACAACGCGCTCGAAGGCATACAGGGCACAGTCATTCCTTATTATTACGGAAAGTATAAGGTAAATTCCAAACGTCATTGAATTCGGGTGCGAAACTGACCGTTCTTATAGTTCCTGATGCTTAATGGCAAGTCGACGAGAGCAATTATCCTGGAATACATCGAAGGAACAACACTTGCCGATATTCACGAGAAGTATAATCCCCACGGTCCTCTGGAGAGCGAGGTCTTGACATCAACAGTCGATAATGATTGGTTGCAGAGAATGAAAGAATTGGTGCGTCAGGTCAAGGTTTACTCAACTCTTCTAACGAATCCATATTCTATTAGTACATTCCAATTTTGAAGGGAATAAAGGAAATAAACACGCGTCAAGTCGTCATCCCTGATACTAGGCCAGAAAATATCATAGTAACCTCTACTGAGCCAAAACGAGCTATCTTCGTAGATTTTGGACAGGCTCTGCTGAGGGTACCTCCTAATATTGTCGCCGAATACGGGAATGACTACCTTGTCGTCTCCCTGCTGACGGATTGCTGCCCCGAGCATAAGGAGGATATCATGAGGTGGGCGAAGGAGACCTTGGACGTCAGCTTACAGTATCCAGACTTTGTTTTCGCTCGACTGCTGAAGAATCCTTGATGTGATATACTTATTCCTCCCACTGGGCATGAGCGCCAAGACAGTCAGACGATACGAGGAGTTTTCACTTCGGGGATTTCCCTCCGTCATGTTGAGCCCCTAGCATAAAACATCATATAGAATGTACATTTCCCCGAGTTTTGCTTCTGATCATCTAAGATAAAACGACTTCTTGCCACGTGTTCACCATGAAAACTCCACGTAACAAATGATATATAGCGCGTCAAGCTTCAATCAGTTGCCGCTGGAATTGACTTGGCTGGTCCAGAAGCGGTTGGATATCTCAGTGGTAGCTGCGGGTGTAGCTGAGATCGCAGGAAAACTGTCCGAATGCGCATGCGGACCAAATGGAGTCGCCGAGCGAATTCTTCCCTTGTTGGCTGGCGTTTATCAGAGCTCGCCGTCATCAGCATAAGGAGGATATCGAGTCCTGGACAAAATTCATTAAGCTCAAGTCAAGGTCGCGAGGCAGGAAGAGCTAGGAAGCGTCAACGGGCGAAATCGGACCGGTGATGTCACAGCTCAAACTTTAGGGCAGGGGATTTGTCGTTTGATCCTCCCGCCACTCCGTTTCTCGAATTCTGGAAGGGTTTTAGCGTGGCTTCCTAGTTGATATTGCAGATAACTGTTATGCTCCGACACAAACACGGTATTTTCGGTCGAAGCGGGAAGAAAACTGTTCGACGAAAAGGATCTTCACGCTGTTGCAGCTTATGGTGGAACTGGTAGGAGCTGTGAAATAGTTTTCTCTGAAGATGAGGACAATACTAGTGAGTCATTGATGCAGGATGATCGTAGGCTATTCATATTCGCATCGTGCTTATCGCGTCGAGATCCCGCCTCTTCCCGCCTCTCACCCGCGTGAACGACTGTGCCGAACAATGCCTTTTCCAGTGGAGATGCTGACCGCCATCCTCTCACGCAGGACTTTTGGAACATTGACTCGCTGCGAATTTTCTTTTTCTGATTGCACGATATGGCATCTCTCCAGCACACCCTTCGTGACTTTCTATGGCCATCGCGACAGACTCGGGCGTATCTCGCGCCACTCGCTCCAACCTCCGCTCGCTTACTCTCCTTCCAATCTTCGTATCAGCACATCATATTTGTGCGCTGCTAAGCCTTCTCAAATCCATTCCTGTGGGAATGCGTAAGTTTCCCCCAGGCCACCCGACTCCTTTCTCGTTGCAGCTGAGGCTTTGTGGTCGGTCACAGGAATAGCTCTTTACGCGAGAAATCTCGATCGCTGTACCAGCTCCGCGCGGCCGCAAGGGACCGTTCGCTCAATATCGACCACCTCGTCACCGGCACAATTCCGGACTTTGAGAAATCCCAAGCGCCCGACGCTCGTGATCTCCCCGCGCTTGCTGCCTTCGCTAGCACCTGCAGCATTGTTGGCACTTCGTTCATGCAGAATTCCAGCGGACTCCGTATTCCTTCGTTACTTTCTGTATTGGAGATGTCAAGAACGGTGACGATTCCCTCGGCAAGGTTATCCCGAAGATTCTGCAGCCGCCACTCCTACCCATTTCCGTGCCTAGATATCGTGATGCTTCTGGGATTGGGATGCATCTCTTCGTGAGCTCGCACGTTATCTGCTAGTCGCTTGCGCAGCTGCAAGGAACCGTCGTCCTTTACTATTCGGATTGCACAGAGTAAAACCCCTGCTCGCGTCTCATATATCGACGACTGATCATTCTTCGAATATAAAGGTCATCCCTCTCTCTGTGTCTGCTACTACGACTCAAAGATGATGAATGAATGTATCCATGCCATGCCTCTTTTAGACCTGTAACCGATCGTCTTGAATGGGAGGCAAGCTCACGATCAAGACGACCTGTAAATCTGAGCTCAAATTTGGCTGATACATTTTCGCTTATCTCACACCTTCCTAAATAGAATTTGATACCTAATTTGGAACGGCTGTGCTGCCTGCACCACCATCATCGCGACGCGCTTTCTTCGCGCCCGGCTGCCATGACTGTACAAAATCCTCACGCCTTCTCTGATTTTCGTCTATGGCTGTATTCTTGCAACTGTAGACTGAAATGCTCGCCGCTCACGGAGGTCTGGAACAGCGTTACCTTCTGCCTGCTCTCATTTGATTCATTCCTTGCGGTTATCACCTTCGATACTCTACCGGTACCTCGTTAAATCCATGATTACATCCTTCTTCTTGTCGGCTATTATCCTTCTCGTAGATGACAATTCCCTTGTGACTTTCAGATAAGATTGGACTGGACCTTGTAATATTACTTATTTATGTGCGTGACATGCGATCCATGTTGATGAGACTGGACTCGGTAGCATCTCAGGGACATTCATTTTTTTCTGAGCTCGTGCATGTTATCGATGTTGCAGGAACATAATTAGCCGGAGAAAATATTTGTTTGCGTTGCCGAGTGTGATTAGGTGGAGAGAATACAGAGTAGACGGGTTAGGTGCGAGCGCTGAAAGCTGGAGTTGGTTTGGAAGACATATTTTTATGAATTGGTGTCCTCGTTGGATGAATAAATGCCTCTATTGCAGGCGAATAAAATATTGATGCAAACGCGACGCGGTTCTCAGCCGTTCCTAATTAGGTATCAAATTCTATTTAGGAAGGTGTGAGATAAGCGAAAATGTATCAGCCAAATTTGAGCTCAGATTTGCAGGTCGTCTTGATCGTGTGCTTGCCTCCCATTCAAGACGATCGGTTACAGGTCTATGCCTCTTTTCTCGCTCTCGGAATCCGCGCACGTAATTGGCCTTCGGATCTTCCTCCGAAGCTCCGAAGAGTTGCCCTACATCGGGACTCAGGCCGAAATCGGTATTCAGCCTTCGTTTTCGCTCCATTGCGGAAGGATCCTTGATGAGGTATATTTTTGGCTAGTTAGCACAGGACATCTATATCATAGCCCTATCTACTATACTGTACATTTCCTCGAATCATCGAATCACCCCTACAGCCGCAGCCGCAATAAGAACCCAATTCTATGAAGCAAAAAGTTACATTGAATGTGCAGATTTTCCAGTCCTACGCGGCTACTCATACACGAAAACCAGGACCGTCCTTATCGTGGTCCAAGGATTGGAAGCTCTGCATCGGGATACTGATGTTCTGACGGAAGAATGTGAACGCGTCTTTCAGAAAAAATTGAAAGCCGAAGCATACATACCACCTCTTCAGTATCGGTCCCGGAGTCGCGAGGCGCAAATCTCAGAACTTTCGTTGTAGAGTTGCCGCTGTTTGAAGACGCATGACGGTCCCTTCGAGAATTCAACCTAAAGGTTGTCAGCTTCCTCTGACATCTAAACAACTAGGCGATTTACATGGCAAGTAGCGAGTTGATGTATACTGTAAGAAACATGAGTCAGCTCAGCAAGTATAAGAACGCTATCAAAGGAAACCCGACATTTTGGTAGGATGAAATCAATGCCGAGGAAAATAAGAGAGTCGGGCCATGCGAGATACTGTAGTTCGGGTAAAATAGGGGATTAACATAACATAAAAGGCAGACGTACCGTGATAAGTGTAAGCAACGAGCATGCACTATCATGGAATGAGATCCTCTCCTCAGCTAAATTACAACAATATACAAAGCCTACCTCGTAGCCAATCCGGATATCACAACGAGTCGCATCAGACCAAGTATCATCGCAGACGTGCTATGAGTCGCATACTCAGTGACGTTCGAGAATTAGTGAGGAAGGGAAATACCGCACCTGGAGAATGCGGAAGCTTCTCGGCCTTTGTGCAAGTAGTAGCACATTGAAAAAGCGATGATGAAATCGGAAATGGCTGCCATGACGAATACGGAGCATATTGATGCCTGGGATGCCAGTCAGCGAGACCGGCGTTTGATGGACTGAAAGTGCACCTTAATGCTGGGTATCGATAGGAAACTTGATATTGAGTATCTGTCGGAAAGAGCCTAAGTCGGGAAATCTGAAAATATGGCCTTCTGCTTACGCGTCGTAGACTGAAACTATGCAGCACGGATTAATGTTAGAAGTACGGAAGAGAGAAGAAGACCTACAGATTCCCGTGCCTTAATGGACAAGCATGAATAAAAGAATCTTGACGAGCTACCAATTGCACAACTCACCCAAAGCTACGACGACATTGAGAACCTGTGTGCTGATCATCAGGGGTGGATCTTGACTTCGAAGCGAAGGCACATACTACGAACCACGGCAGGATTCGATGGAAATGACGGCCACCTGAAAGCGAGATAAGTCCATATGCCACGTACTATTTAGAAATCGAAAACACGGACGTTTCCAGATGCGAAAAGTATATACTCTGAACACCAGAGTTGTTAGTACCCGGTTGTATTCAATGTATACTCCAGAACGTACCCTTGAACGCCCAAAATAATAACCATCTATTATAGAACAACGTTCAACACGAGGAGTAGAAAAAACGTGGAGGACGTAGATTGAACAGTATTTGGAGCTGATGATACGAGACGTTGTTTAAAACTCTTTATAATGGAAGAACCTCGGAAAGAAATACCTTGAAGCTCCTAGTCGTGAAGTCAATCAGTACGAGCTACAGGTATCATCGGATTTCGACATACCAGACAATATTATAGAGCACAGTGTACTCGCCAAACAAGTCAATGAAATAGTGGTACAAGGCATGTGTACCCAGTGCAACATGAAGAGCGTCGAAAGTCCTAAATCACGTCGTATGTTCTCAGAACGAGTGTTTGGAAAAGGAGGACAGGAATAACCAAAGAATCGCAACCTGTTGAAAGACTTTTAGCGAGTTGATTCAATGCTAGAGAGATATTGACTCACGGAGTATCGATATATCCACCAATCGTCTGGGTACTTGTTGTAATAGATAACCGCTTGGAGATTAGTTATTCCAAACAAACTGTTAAGGGAGACGAATAAGAAAGTGTCAGTAAAGTGAGAGGCAAAGGCGAAGGAAGCCTGCTCACATCGCGGCAATCGTAGCGCCGATATACACTGATCCGAGCGTCATTCCCAAGGAAGGCGTTTGCGATGCCATTCTACGATACGGAGTCCAAGGGGTAGAGAACTGCGTTTGAGCAGCTAGTTGAAAAGTTAATCCTCTTATAAGCGCTTTTGAAACAATTCGCAGCAAGAGCTCCGGATCGTCGAACTAGCAAGCGGATAGCTTTCTGTACCATCAAATAGCCTAGAACGAAGTACGATGATGCGATCAAGAGTTTCGAAGGTCCACAGACGCCTGATACCGGATCGACAGGATGCGATTGTGGTTGTTTGGGGAAGAGAATGTGTCGTGAAACGCGCCTGAAGATTTAATGGCGACGCTGAAGAATGCATCACCACGCCACTTGAAACTTGTAACTGATGGCTCCAAGACGCGCATATGCAGACACAAAACCTCGTCTTTCACTAAGCCCCATGACCGTTGCCTGTAGTTTGGAGGGATCAAGCGGGGTGCCGCTATTGCCTCCGTTTTGTTAAGCGGAAGAACCTATGGATATATAAAGTGCTGAGCAGAGAAGACTGTCCCCAAATACGACGAGGACCATGTGGTGATGCGAAGCGTAGTTGCGGCCCGAAAAATGCCATTTCGGAGCAGATCAGCCACGTGGGATCTTCGCCTCTTTTCCATCTGTGTCCTTTCCCGCCTTACCTTTGCGCCCTATTCACAATGAATTTCTCACATTGTTGGCATGACAGGGAGGGAATCTTTGACATACATGTTGTGGAGCCAACTCACTTCGTCGAGCAGGAAAAGCGCGACAATGCGCCCACCGCTATCGCTGAATGTTTTGCATATGTATACTTAGTTAATCCCTCCTCCAGTTTCTATGCGTCCCAATAGCTCGATCTCCAGACCACGACTCAAAATTCGAAAGAAAATTTTGACAATCCTGGTCACTGTCGTCTCATCTTGCTATAATGTGGAATTACATAGATGCTAGGCGCTGTCTTGATTCGAGTCATCATAAAACGTTGATTGGACACCTCGACTCATCAGACAGGTGACAATGGTTACTGCGATTACATCTCGTGTAGCACCGACCTAGTATATTTGAACTAGGATGATTCTAAATCTTATCACCACCCATGCGCCGTCCGCTTGATTCAACTCGAGTCCGCGAGTCGCAACATTGTTCTTCCGATCCTGAGATCAAAATCAACGAAAAGATGTTGATATCATCAAGCGTGTACTTGTTGCTACCCTTGATTCGCCCGAGTAAATTAGTAGTGATTCTTTCTGATCGTTCAAAATGAAACGCTTCTTCAAGTTTTTGCCACACGGTGGCCGACGGCCCCAAAAACTACGTGTAAGTTTTCACAAATAACATGCGGCATGCCAGAACTGAACCGCTTATAGGTCTAGGAGAGAGAAAGGAATAGTTAGTCACATTTGCAGGTGCAACTGCAACCAAGCGGAGAATTATGGACAATGCTGTTCGATTGCGCAGGTTATCAACTCTGAGGAAGGACCGGATAATAGAGAAACTCACACCACCATCGTGTTGTTGTTATCAACATTAAGAAGGACAGCGAGTCGGGCAAACTTTGGACGGTCGTCGCTGCAAGGCGGGACCGAGCAAGGAAGCGTCGGCGGCCAAATCGGGACGGTGACGTCACTGTTCAAATTTAGGGCAGCGGGTTTTTGTCGCTTGATGTCTCCCATCCCGCTTGTCCATTTCCCGAATTCTGCGAAGGTTTTACCGTGGCTTTCGCGGTGGGCATCGCACGACGACTATGCTCCTACACAAACACGCTGTCGCCAGTCGAACCGGGATGCCTGCCGGGCAAAATGGATGCAGACGATTTTCTCGCTGTCGCAGTGTGCGGCGGAACGAGTAGGATCTGTGGAAGGGTTTTCTCTGAAGAAGTGAGTGAGTCGCTCATGCATGGAATTCGTGGGCTATTTGAACTCCTGGATGCTGATCGCGTTCAGATCCCGCCTATCGCCCATCGGAATGATTCCGCCAAAGCACGCCTTTGCTAATGCTAACTCTCATACTTCATACTCTCACGCGACCTCCTCTCTATCGCTTTGGACTTCGTCTGTAGTCGCTTTGACTCCTTGGATATTCGGAATCTTGACTCGCTGCGGGCATTCCTTATCATAGACACGGCATCAATCCCACCCTTCATGGCTTTTTATGGACATCACCACAGACTCGAGCGTATCGTATGCCCTCCAAACTCGCACCCATAACCTCTGCTTGCGCAATTTCCTTTCGATCTCGGCATGAAGCACGCCATATCTTCACGCGGCCGAGCTTCTCTAAATCATTCTCAGCACGATGCGTGAGCTGCCTCCGACCATCCTCCTAAGCCCAACTCTGATTGTCCTTGTTTCACCTGCGACAATGACGTTTTACGCAAGAATTCTCGTGAGCTGCACCTGCTTTACTGCTAGAAACCGTTCGCTAAAGAATGACCTGTTTCATCGGCGGGTATCCCTGAGATAGGCCCCGAGATCGAGGACCGTTTTCTCAAGGACAGCCCACGGCTGATAATTTCTCAGCCTCGAGACAATGGTTGTGAGAAACAGTATCTTGCTCCGATGGAGTGGATTAATGAGACTGGTAGGCTGCCTGGTGGTTTGTTCATCTACCGTATAGTCACCTTTTGCACTAGCCAAATAATGTCAAGCTGTCCGCTATTATTGGTTCGTCGAAGTCGGAAAGTTGTACAAGCACACGCTTTGAATCAAGCGGTGAATAAATGAAGTTCGATGGCACTGAGAACACCACAGTCGCTTCGTCCGTTTACATAAGTAGCGGATGCCGATATAACATCGCATTACTCAGCAAATATATCTCTCTGTCGCTGACGGAGATGGACATATGGCTTTCAAGACGGGCTCGCGCGACTTCTGGAGAACATTCCGAAGTTCCGAGGCGTTGATGCCTATAACAGGACTTCGGCCTAGTATTCTTCTCTCCTATCATCCTTATCTCAGATTGCCCAGCGGATATTACAGACGGCAAACGTGCTGCAACACCTAAACACGCTGTCACCAATCTAAGCGGGAAGCCAGAGGATGCAGACGATTTTCACGCTGTCGCCGCGTGTGGTGGAAGCTGTGGAAGAGTTTTTACAGCCGATGAGGAGAAGGCAAGTGAGTCATTGATGTAAGATATTCGTAGTGAATCGGTATTCACGTCATACTTATCGCGTTCAGATCTTGCCGATCCTCGGCTATCACCTGCCAGAGTGATTACGCCAACGACGCAATTTGACTGTGGAGGTGCTGGCAGTCATTGTCTCGCCATGTCGTGTCCGGGGATCCCGACATGCGAAATATTTTCAATATCGACTCGCTGTGGACATTCCTTATCAGCGAGCACACCCTTCGTGATCTTTCAAGGCCATCACCTTACACTCTCACTAATTGATGCCGATGATTACTTCCGCCCCGTTGACGCAGCCTTGTCCCTGCAGCTGACTACCGATACTCCGGCGCAGACCCCTTCGCGCATATCTACTCCCAAATCTCGCTACTTTGTACGGGTCTGCCGATTTTATTATCTTCCTTTCGCGTTTGCGACCGGATCCGCGCCGGTATGTGTGATATCCCGCTCGTCATACAACCACCGTAGAACCTTTTCCTCCATCTCTTCGTCCCCTCGGGCTTGTGTTAAAACGGAAGACCCCGGGAAAGTCATGGACGTCGGCCATACGTAGGTTATCTGTACTCTCACTGCATCCGGAGACTGCCCGAAGATTGTGCTATTGCTATTGGAGACATTGACTATCATCCTCTCATCCAACTTCAAGGGCTGTCATATGAGGTGATCTAGACATGCAGGAGACCGGAATCTGAACGTCCTGCGGATATTTCTTATCGTACGGCGCGACCTGACGATCCCCGTACATACCATTTGGACTATCGACCGGTCCTACCTCGCATACTTGCACACTTGGATAATCTCTGATTGTTTCAAGACGTCGCATCTGCACGCCGCCAACCTTCCCTAAATTATTCTCGTTACAATTCGTGAGTCACCGTCCTAAATGAGGCGGGGACGTTGAGGAAGAATCGTACGCAAGAAATCTCACGAGCTGCATCAGCTTCACAAGCGTGCGACAGACAGTTCGCTAAACATCCGTCACGCTTTCACCCTCACATTTCCGGGCTTCGAGCATCCGACGCTCGTGATCTCCTTGGGCTTGCTAGCACCTACCGCGTTGTTGTCACTTCGCTCATGCAGATATATACAATCGACGGTGTTCCTGTGAGAATAGATCAGAGGTGGAAGAATCACACCAGCAGGACTTTGTTTTCTTGTGTCTCGGTTATTCGATGATACGCGATGTATAAATGGCTGCGAACAACCCGGACGAAGTTAACATTTCGATCTCCGCCACAAAATCCCCATAAAAAGCGAGTACCCTCTTTCCAACCGAAGCATCAGACACGATGAGTGCCTCCCCTCTGTACACAATCCATTGGTATGATGGATATAAGCCATGTTTTCCTCTCGAGTTCGAATCTTTAGATCGTTATAAAGCCCTTGAGCACTGTGACATGCTTAAACGTCTCCGTCGACAGGTGTCCTTGGATCCCGTACATCCTGGTCTCGCTTTCGAAGCTCTCATTCCAGCTCGACTGGTGCCGTCTGGTCCCGAACATCGTCCGTTACCTCCATTTGCGCTCAAAGGAGGGAGATTCCGGCTCGTCATTCATCATGGGATACAGAATGAGATAGGGTATCTCTCTCAGGTCGGGGTTGCAGACGTGAAGGAAATCGATCAATCGGAATATTTGGGCCGTGTCGTCAGGAAGTTTTTCCAGGCCTCCCTTATGCAACTTCCTGTGATGTTCAGCAATCGCTCCATTGACTATGGGTCTCCTAGAGAACTCGCAGGCGTTGAGGACCTGGTATACAATGCGCTCAAAGACATCCAGGGCTTGGTCATTCCTTACTATTACGAAAAGCATAAGGTGCATTCCAAATGACATTGACTTTGGATGTAAATTGACTGTTTTCATAGTTCCTGATGCCCAACGGCGAGTGGGCGAGGGCAATCTTCAAATTTTGCAAAGCATTTTTTTCGGCTTTCCCGGTAGATGTTACAGACGACAAACATGTTGCTTCCAAACAGGCTGTCGCCGAACGAAACAGGCAGCCGGAAGATGCAAGCGATTTTCTCGCGGCGTGTGGTGGAATTGGTGGAAGCTGTGGAAGATCTTTTCTAGCCGATGAGGAAAAGGCCATTGAGTCGTTGATGTGCTTAAGATTACTCGTAGGCCATCCGTATTCGCTTAATCATATCTATTGTCACAGTCTCTCCCAAAACCGTTACCCATCCGGTCCTCTCTTTAGAGTTTGACTGAAAACTCTCGAGCGACTTCACAATCTAGCATCCAATAGTCCTCATCGCTCCGCTTACATGTTGAATGTTGCCATTCTGGCCCGCTCTGCTCCTGCGCCACCAAACTATCGCTACGTATCCGGTAAATATCAGAATCCGCTGCAGATAGCGGGAGTGAGAAATCTGATCATGCAAGTTTTCACTCGTGAATTCTCGTGTGTAGAATATAATAATTAATAGATTCTTAGCTACCGGAGGACTTGGGGCCGTCGATATACGAAACAATCTCTCTGGTCGTGTTGTGAACACGATTTACAAATATACATTTCACTATATGATTTACCGACCTTGTACTACTTAGTATCTGTTTACAAATCGAGATTCTACTTTGAGGCTTCCAAAGAAACATTGCTCTCCATCGGAATACTAATGTGCTAAAGAACAAATATTAGATCAACATGGGACAGCAATATAAAGTATACGTACTGCGACTTCCGTACCAGAGTTGTGATATGTGAGAGCGAGGGCTTTTGATTCTGATGATGCACCCTTTGCCCGAGCTTTCCGGGAGTTTAACCTAGGAACGTTCGGTTTCCAATGAGGGTGAAACACAAGTCACCACGTACATAGCAAGTAGTGAGTTGATATGAACTTCCAGGCGTTATATCAGCCATGAATGCGCATAAAAATACTGAGGGCCCACGTTTTGGAAGGATTAAATCAATGCCAAAGGCAATGAAAGTGTTCGGCCGCATAAGGTACTGGGTTCAAAGTCAGATTGTCGAATGATAGCATATAATAATCTTCTGTACTGTGATTAAAGCTAGTAGAGTGCATGTGCTTACTTTTCGTGAGCTTCCGTGTAGTTTAAAACTCAAAAGGATGTGTTCACCTTGTAGCCAAACCTGATATCACACCGAGCCGCATCATACCAAGAAGCTTGTCAGATGTTCTGCAGTAGCTTAAGTATTAATACATGGACAATGCGAACTACTTACTTGAAGAAGCCGGATGCTTTCCTGCTTTTGTGCAGGTAGTAGCACATGGACAACGTGATGATAAAATCGGAAACCAGCAGGATCGAGTGAATGATGCATGCTGCTCCCTGGAGGATACTTCAAGCGACTGGATTCATGATCAGAGTCATATGCAGCGTACCTTCACACTTGGTAACATCTGGAAATTGGATATGGAGTATCTATTGAGAATGATATAAGCGCTTGCAGTGCGTTCATAGATGAAACTGATATTGTTTACGCATCACGGACTGAAACTATTGCTTTCACGTGAGATAAATACCATTGAATGATGAATGATAGCTTACAAATTACATTGCCTAGATACATTGAGAATCAAACTAGAAAGGCCAGAGATGGGATCGCTCACCGAGAGTTACTATGAAGGTAAGAACCTACAAGTGCATTTAAGGAACAGATTTTCATGTCGATGGACGGTGCATACCACAATCCAAGGAAGAATTCGATGAAAGTAACGGCCAACTATAAAAGGCACTGGAGATACGCTTTTCCGTAATCAAAGAAAGAAAACACGAACGTTTCCAGATTCGAATAGTGTATATACTGTGTGATACACCAATAAATATATGTGCAAACAATTTGGAAACATACCCTTGGACGCCTACGATGACGATCACCTGGGAATGCAGATCTCAGCTTGGGAGCATATCAGATAGGTAGGCATGCGACGAACAGCGGTCAGTATTTGAAGCTAACAATATGCAGTAATTAGCCAGTACTCTGACGAAGAAATTGACACCGAGATGTACCCTAAAGCTCCTGGTTCAAGAGATTCAGTAAGGGTCATAGAGCGTTCCTGTTAGCTAATTCGCGACATACCAAACGATATGTTGCAGTTCATCATAGTCCCCGAACAAGTCTATTAGATAATGATACGTCACATGGGTACTCAGAGCAACATGAAGGGCATCGAAGATCCTGGGTAACCATCGTGATCGAGGGTAACTCTTGTGGTAAGATGGACTCGTACATACCATAGTATGCCGACCTGATGAATAAGCTAAATTAATTAGTTTTTTGTCGGATATCTGGCATACGGAGTATTGAAATATCCACCAGTCGTCAGGATATTTCTTGTAATATTTAGCGACTTGTGAAGTCGTTATTCCGAAAAAGCTGTTACCGCAGTTAATAAAAAGAAAGACGGGGACGAACCCTACTTGCATGGCAGCTATCGTTGCACAGATGTAAAATACCCCAAGAGTCATTCCCAATGATGGAGCAGCGACTGAAAGTTGAGATGACATTGTAGGGTACGAGATCGAAGACAGGAGAGATAGAGCCAAGGATTTGGGAAAGCTAATCTCTTTGTATCGCCCGAAGAGAGACATTGATGGAACAACAAAACAGTCTTCTCTATAATCTTGACGACGGATATCTATTGGACACAACACCTGGAAAGAGTATAGGGTTTCATCACCAACGTAGAATGAATCAGGCGATATCAGGCGTAGCATTATCTGACGTCCTCTTGGCGACAATATCACGCTTGTCTGTTCATCTCATTTGCATTCATAAATATAGACATCGCTTGGGACTGACATGGAATCGAGTTCAGATTAGCACCTGATTGTTTGGACATAACTTAAAAAACTCTCTGATGCAAGCAGGCTCAACTGATATTCATCTCGATGCTTGCATCAAATCTCGTGTTGCTCGGTCTGGATTGGAGTATATTCGTTGAGGTCCCTTCAGTTTAGGGTTTCCAGGTCCCAGACAATCCCGAGCACCGACAAACCAAACGTGGAAGAAAATCAAAATGATGCACAGAAACCGCAAAAAGGTGGATGTATGGCCTTCCTCCTCCATTAGATTTGCAGGATTAGGAGACGAGTACTCTCGCAATGTTATATTACATGAATATATGTTACTCACAGAGCCATTTCAGTGAGGAGGTAATTCAATGATGTTCGAACCAGAAGCGCGCGCTAGCCTGAGTCGTGTTTCAAATGCAGGCCTGGACTAAAAAAAGATGTGAGAACTGTTTCCAATGGAATCCCTTAATTCTGACGCCCACAAGTAAAGAGAAATACAGGCTTTCACCTGTTGCTCTAGCTGGTTGGTGGATAACGCTGTCCTAGTTAGCATACAACTATAGACCTTCTTTCTATGATACCTGACGATAATCCATGGCAATACCAGTTTTTTCGATGCATCGGGTATGATCCTTGCCCTCTATCCTCAGGAACTAGACCGGTGCAGGTTTATCCCGGCTATTCTCATTAATCTGGATGCTCGTTCCCAAGATCATTCGGGAAGCGCCGAAAACTGAGGCGTTGCGAAAGAACGAGGCCTTGGCCCTGTACGTACCATCTATGGATGACTTTCCTTCCTATTCTCACAACAGCCATTCTCTAGCGCCAATCTTTCATTCACGTATATATTTTTATCGCTCGCTACATGCACACAAAGAAATGAAATGATACAGATTCTTCCCCGATCACTATATCTGCATGATTCCGAGACAAGTATTCCCGCGATGTTATATTACATACATATACGTCCCTCGCCAAGTCATTTCAGACTGAAGAGGTAAACCGGCGATCACTTGAACCAGAAGCGCGCCCTAGCATGGTAATCACAAGACTCGCCAGAAAAACAATGTGAGAATTGTTTCCTAGGGATCCCTCGATCTAGACACTCGAAGATGGATTAAAAATATAGGTTCTCACTTATTGCTCTAGCAGATTGCAAGCGGTGGATAAGATGTCGTAGTCAGGATATAAAAATAGACCATCTCTTCTACAATGCCTGATGATAATCCGCAGCAATACAGGTGGTTTCAAGGCGCCAGAACGTCACCTTGCTACATCCAAGATGAGATATCTGCAGAAAGTCGAACACTTGCCCTGGATCTGAGGGAAGCGTTAGGATGAGACGAATGGTATAAATCGGATGCTGATGTTCCTGTATTCGGATAAGTGGTACCTAGCAGTATAGACAAAGGAAGAAAGAAGAAGATACCAAATGCTGCGTAAATACGTGTACCTCAGAATCTATAGCAGGTCCTGTTCGGATCCACGGTTACCGACTGCACTGTTGGGATATTGAACAGGTGTCGTCGTGACTTTTAGCAGCTGTTAGAAAACCTATTGGGCTTACATACTCCCGTGTATGTATGCTAGCCATTATATATACGACTTCCGACTGTAACTGCGGGAATATAATTTCCTGTACAGTATCCATAATACGCACCAAAAATGTGAGAATCTCTAGCAACCCCGTATAATACAGTCATTAGTGGCCATCACCAGACTCGGGCTTATCCTATACTCGTGTCCTCGCTCACAAGGACAACTACCGCTTTTAGTCCCTTCATTTCATCATCACGACGAGCACCACCATTACGCCATTAGTCCACACTGTATTGAGTTTGGCGACCCTTCCAGAAGCAAGTCGAAGCTGATCTCTTCTCGTCGGTATATGGCTATACCAATCTCATTTCCCTCCGATGTCCATCAGCAAAACTCGCACGCGACCGTGAACGAAACGGACCGTACAGACGCTGCAACCATCGCTGGATGGCGTTGCTCAAGTTTGACGTCAGCGTAAGAAGGTTATGGAGTCTAGTGTAAAATCCGTTATGTAACGGTTATAACTATGATTTGACTATGATGAGAGATCGAGAAGTGTCAACGGCGAAATCGGGCCGGTGACGTCACTGTTCAAATTTAGGGCAGCGGGTTTTGTCGCTTGATTTCTCCCATCCCGCATTTCCGTTTCTCAAATTCTGCAAAGGTTTACGCTGACTTTCTCAACAAAAGACGAACATGTACCTACGAAAGTGCACTGTCGCCAGTCGATCTGGGCAGTCCGCTGGACGAACGGATGCAGACGATTTATACGCTGTCGCCGCGTAGTCACGGAACTAGAATTAGGAGCTATGAAAGACTTGTTCTCGGAAAATGAGGAGAAGAAGAGTAGGTCGTTGACTTGTTGATGTATGATATTCGTAACATATCTGACTTCGCGTCTAGATTCTGCCTCTCCCCTCCCATCTCCCGACTGTACCAAATCACAGATTTGCCAGCGGAACCACCGACCGTCATCCTCTCACGCGAATTCATCTCTACGGCGAAGACCGTCTCATATGGTGACCTTGATATGTAGGATATCCGGAACCTTGACGTACTGCCAACATTCTTATTACATGGCATGACATGAAATCTCTCGTGCACACCCCGCACACATCTCGCCATCTTCGCGGGTACTGGCTCGGTCTCATGTTACATAAACCCTGCGTGATCGCTTACCTGGGTCCCCCGATTGTTTCAAGATACCCCCTTCAATCTCCGCCTCAAGGACGTCGTATCTACATGCAGCCAACCCCTCTGACATATTCTCATTGCAATGCGACAGCCGCCATCCGACCACCCTCCTCAACCCAACTACTATTATCCTCGTTTCGGTCGGGACGACAAGGTCGATGACCGAAAAATCTTACTTGAATAACTGTTCAGCTGCACCAACTTTGCAAACATGTGAGAAGCAATTCGCTAAACATCGACCAGTTCCAACGGCGGCCAGCCCCGAGATGGACCCAGGGCTCGGCCCGTGTTCTGAAGGAGGGCAAGGAAGCTGTACACGTAATAATTCTCTAGCCTTGAGACAATATGCTCACGATGTTGAAGCTCTGTCTATCCCACTTCGGGCATTTTCGGGATACATAAATCTGGCTTCGCCCACCATGACATCAGGTCTTGCAACATAATCATCGCGCCCAATACCAAGTCAGTCACTTTCATCAACTCCGTCATGCGTTGCCTCGATATTGCCGCGTATGTCACGCAAACATTTTCAGACTCTCGAGCACACCGGAGTTGAGAACCATGTTCGCTGATGGAGTGGGTTAACGACATTGGTAGGCAGTTATTTGTCATGTCATGAATATTAGTCACCTTTATACTAGCCGAACGTTGCGAAGTCGGTGGTGTACTGGAGAAATAGATGAAGCTCGATTGTATGGCACAAAGCATTGCAGTTGCTTCGTTCGTTATCGTCCCAAACGCCGATATAACAAAGGTTCACAATATATATCTCTGTCGCTGACGGAAATGGGACGTATGAGTTTCGACACAGCGCGGATTGATTTTCGGAGCATGTTCCGGAGTTCCGAAGCGTTGATGCCCATATTGGGACTTGGGCCTATTAGGGCCTTTGCATCTCTCAGAAACGGACCTCTTCTCCTTCCCCTTTCCATGACTAACCGACATCGATGACGAATTCCACACCGTTGATGCTAATCCCTGCCAACCTTCATGCGCACCAGACTCTCTCCACACCACTGCCTCAAGCCGTCATCATTGCTAACCCCGCCTAATGTAACGCCAATCAAGACTCATATGCACATAAAGCCACCACCCTGCTCCTAAATGTCGCTACTTTGCAAATCTTATCATCTTCCCCGCACCCTCTCGACATATACGACGGTATTCATGCCAGTCCGTGCTGAAGTCCTACAACCTCCTTGTCGCTTCTTCTTCCGACTCAGGCCCGTGTTCAAGTCTGAAGGCAACGGTACGGAAGAAAGGACCCTTCGTGTTACCGTAGTCGTGTGCTGAGGGGATATACCGATGGGCAGTCATTCCCTACCTCAAGTATCGTTCGGTGCTAGTTATGCGTAGGCCAGGGACCAAGAAGGACGAACTGGAAAGGATGATAGACCTCTCTCCTGAAAGTGCTCGGACGTGCTCGGCGCCGTCAACAATTAGTCTACTTGGCCAGTCGATGGTGGTGGGCGGATTCACGTCGAGAAAACGCGTGTCGTAGTCTCGTACGCGTCATCTTCTCCGAAGTGGCAGAGTCGCGCCCTCCATCTTCCTTACTACCAGCTCTCGCGGCACGTGTTTCATCGGTTATATCTTACTATTCTGAAGTCGTGAACGTCGTCTCAGATATCCCTTACTGCCATCGTCGAGACGACTGGTTCTACTCCCGTTTTCCCCCCATTTACATACGTATTCTTTATCACTATTTATCTTCCCCTTATCATCCCTCCCAGGCTTATACCTGTTTACGTGCTATGTTCTTACTTCGCAACCTGGACATTGGCACTCTCAACATCCTTAGTTCAGTAAACGTTTGACGACCCTTAGGGACCGGCCCCCGAGAATCCCAATCTTTATCGCTGTATTAAATTTGAGACGGGTTTTCCTTGAGTCACATCTTCTGGCTTAGCGGCTATCATCTCTGCACTTTGGCGTGGGCACCAGGATCATGTTCCGTTCCTGACGTTCCAACCGACTCGCAGACTGGAAGGGGCTCCGAAGCTGGGGAAATGCAGATCTAATCTCCGTTTGCTGTAAATCAAAAGTTTGCCTATGAAACCCACTCTTCCTTCGCTCAATCAATCATGTTCATTGGCCCAATCTCTCCCGAACCGTTATTCTGGACTGAGGATAGTCGCTATCCGGTCTTCTCTTTTGAGTTTGATTGGAGAGACCCAGAACAGCTCTCGCAGTACTGTCGGAATCTCGAGCGACTTCGCGATGTCTCGTCAAATTGTCCTCTCGGCTCCGGCTACTCGTTGATTGTCACTATCCCTGCCCGCCCTGCTCCTGCGCCACCAAACCATCGCACTCTTCCCCAATTCGCTCTTGAAGGTGGTTCTTTGCAGTTGATCCTAAAGACTGGCCTTCAGATTGGGCCTGAGTGGTGGGCAAACGTTTGGCTAGTGAAGGTCCAGAAACCTGGAGAGCTCTTCCCTTGGAAATATCGTGTTAAAGATCCTTCCCGTCCGTGCGCCCACATCCCCACTTGGACGGCAGAGGTTACGTATCTGTGGAGTATCCGAACCCAAAATAGATGGCAGGCGCTGAGAATCTAGTGTATGCCGAACTGGAGTCATTCCAGGACTCAGTGGTTCCGTACTATTACGGGCACCATATGGCAGGTTCTCGACCATGAAGTTTCAAGTGTGGAATTTGATAATCCCAACAGTTACCGATGCCGAATGGCGAACTTGCGTATGTGCTCTTATTTGAGTACATCGAGGGAGAGTCAGTGGAGAAGTGGCGCGAGTCCTACCCTCGTCACCACCGAGAGGGGGACAGTCTTAGTCGCCCGCTTGACCGAGATTATCTTCTCAAGGCAAAAACACTAGTAAGTGTTCTTCCTTTCTCACAATCGCTTCCTGACACGTTATCAGTACATTTCCATGCTCCGTGGCTTTAATCAAATCAACGAACAGGGCGTCATTCATTACGACGTTCATTCAGCGAACATGATTATAACCAAGGATTGGCAAATTGTTGTGATTGGCTTTCGCAGGGCGTGTATCCATGTACCTCTGCAAGATGCCAAGGAAGGGAGCAATGCTTTCAATGCTGTTGAGTCCTTGCTTGCATGCTGCGAAGAGCACAGAGTAACGTTGCAGAAGTGGTCAGGCACTGAGCTTCCTGATCGACTGTTAAGGCCTCGACACTTTTACTTTCCGAATGATTAATTCGAATGACAAGCCTGGGAGATGAGATCCATGTACAGGTTTTCGATACGGCATACAACCTAATTTTTACTTGGAAATGCAGCCTCTACTTTGTGTGCTCCAACGACTGAATATTTTCCATCGGAATACTGATGCTCTGGAGAACGGACATCAAGAGTAACTCGGAAGTAGAATTGCGATGTACGCCTACCACTTCATCGACATCAGACCTAGAGTCTCTAGGCGCAAATCTTAGGACTCTTAGTTCAGAAGAATGACTTCTAGCTGCCGTTCGATGGTCTGGCCGGAAATTTAACCTTAGGAGGAATATCAGCCGTTACGAGGTATAGAGCACACGGGTCGGTACAGACATAACGAGCAGTGAGTTAATGTAGACTATATATCAAGGCATTAGCTCTGTTATGGATGTACAAAAAACGAAGCCTGACATTTTGGTAAGACTAAATCGACGCCAAGGAAAATAAGAGTGTTCGGCCAAACCAGATACTGGATTCAAGGTAAGATCTTGAAGGAATAATCATCTGTTCATTGGATATACCGTGATGAGCGTTAGTAGAGAACATGCACTTCCAGAAATTAGTCCATGAATACTATATATTGAAGAGACACTGTTACCTTGTAGCCAAGCCAGATACAACGACTAGCCGCATTAAGCGGAGAACCATCGCAGAGGTGCTACGATATAGTTCATAATTCGAACCACGAAGAACGTAAACGGCTCACCTAGCAAACTCGGAAGCTTCCCTACATTTATGCAAGTAGTAACACATTGCGAAGGCGATTATGAAGTCAGAAATGGCTGGGACGGAAAAAACGACACATGTCGACGCCTAGAAGGTAAATGCGCGGGGTAGAAGCGCTTCAACTATGATATTTTTCGTACCTTGATGCGTGATATCGATAGAAAACTAGATATGGTGTACCTTCCGAGATCCGTTTAATTAATAACAACTATGATACAGAAGAAAACGCTGTGCTTACTCAGCGTACACCGAGACTAGATCCCTCGTGAGAAGGGGAGTGGAGAATAAGTCATAGCTCACAAATTCCAGCACCTGTGTAAATTTAAACCAAGCTCGGAAGAAGATCCATGAGACAACTAACCGAAAGCGGCTGCGACGGTCAGCACCTATTATCCATTCTCACGGACAACCTATCTTGAGGAAGGGAAGCACGTACCACAAACCATGGAATGATCTTGTTGAAGTGACGGCCGACTAGAATCGAAACTCGCTGGGTTTCGTGGTGATCAGATAGACAAACTACGTACGTTTCCAGATCCGGATGGCATATATGCTGAGTATTACGGCTGTGAGTAAAGGGGCGGGAAGTTAACTCGTGAACGTACGCCTGGACGCCCACGATAATCACCATCTAAAAAGCACCAATGAATTTCTGAGAATACGGTAACATGAAGGACGAACACTGAGCAATATTTGAAGCTAAATAAATCGCACAGCATTTAGCCGTCTCATTCACGATGAAGCTAAGACCAACGAAGTACCTTGAAACTCCTAGGTGGAAAATTAATAGTCGCATCACTTCGCAATTAATACCGTGATGTAAGTACCATATGATATTATATATCTCTTCGTAGTTGCCAAACGTGTCGACTACATAATGATAGACTGCATGGGTACTCATACCAAGGTGCAGAGCATCCAGAACCCTGTGATTGATGGTTCATGAGAACGATTATCGACATATGGATTCCGACACACCAAAGTATCCCGACCTGATGGATAGTGACATGTGGATAAATTTCATTTCTCCCTGAAAGTTGACGTACTTACAGAGTACCGGTATACCCACCAATCGTTCGGGTATCTTCTGTAGTAGATGCCGACTTGAAGATTTGTTATTCCAAATAAGCTGTTACCGACGATGAGGTGTCAGACAATGTAAGGTAAACAAGACGAGATTTTCTTGCATCGCGGCTAGCATTGCACCAGTGTAAATGGCACCGAGAGTCGCACCCAGTGAAGGAACAGCGGTCAGGACTCTCGAGGACTCAGACATCGTGGGATGCGAGGTTGAAGAAGCGAGGGAAACTCGTAAGGACGCAATAATTTGGTGGTTTTATACCGGCCCCAGATACTAATAGATCAGGCTCCAACTGGTCACCTGTTACTTCCTTTGAATGGTTGATGAAGTTGCGACTCTTCCTGTACGTCAACATACAAAAATAGTTCTTCCCTTTGACACTTGATCATCATTTTGTTAGCAAAACCCGTGGTTTCAGAAGGCCTACCATTGCTACTTACGCTCACTTAAGATTAGGCCACCTATTTTCTATCTCTCAGCAGAATTCAACAGAAGACTACACCAACACACAGTCAACCAAGCGAGACCAGGGTCATGACTGTCTTACAAATTCGAGTCAGAAGGATTTGCCATTATTAATGTTATTGAATATTTGACTTTGTTCAATCAGTAATGAGCCCAATATACTCGTAATCGACTACCGTAATTCTGTCGAAGTAGGGTGATCAAGTGTGAGCATCCCCGCGGGTATGGACCTTGACTTCAACAACACAGCATATACCGTGTCTAAAGCACACCATGGCTGAAAATTCTTAGCCATCTTCCCTGAAGGATGTTTCTGTGATTTCAGTTGCCGCACGGTGTCCTTCTCTCACTCAGTGGAAGAACTGAAAAAACAATCGTGACGCTAAGGAGTCTACTCACGGACTTTATTCAGCTTAGGATACATTGGCATCATGCGGTTGAAATTGCGACTCTTGATTGCAGACCTTGATCCATGCCGGACTTCTGAGCGAACTGTTCTGATGCACACGTCGAGGGGGGGAAGGATGTGGTGATTGCGAAGTCGTGGCACCGGCATAGCGGGCCGGGTTAGACACGTGTTTCAGGCTCCTGCATCGACTTTTCGCTTCGTTCAGGTTCACGATGCTTTGCTCTAACGGTCTCAGACGGTCCAATGAAGCGCGAATATTTGAATCTACAAATCGAGGGAGATGCCTCTCCAGCTTGTATCAGGTATGAATCAAAGTTTTGCGCATTTGGGCGCAAGGTGGGGTGAGCCGCCCCTCTAATTTATTAGATTGGGTCCAGAGCCACTCGATGCTGGTAAGCATACGTGCGCACGTCTCATCTTGCTAAATACAATAGCCCACCAGATTGCAGCTCGAACATTCATCCGAGCGTCATCTAAAAGCAAACTGGGCTTTCTGTTTTCTGTTCTCTCCGCTGTCCGATAGACGACCCATGCGATGTAGGATTGGCACTGTTAAAGTCCTTGAGTACTCTGATAATCTTAGACATCTCCTTCGAAGCTGTCATTCCAGCTCGACCGGTGCCGTCTGGTCCCGAACATCGTTCGTTACCACCGTTTGCACTCAAAGGGGGCAGATTCCGGCTAGTTGTCAATCACGGCATACAGAATGAGCTAGGGCATCTCTCTCAGGTCTGGGTTGCCGACGTGGAAGGGTATCGATCAATCAGTATCCTTAGGTCGTGTTGTCTTGAAGCTATGCCTCCCTTATGCCACTTCCCGAGCTGTGTAACAACGGCGCCATCCAATATATGTCTCCCAGGCGACTAGCAGGCATTGAGGATCTGGTATACAACACGCTCGAAGACATACAGGGCACTGTTGTTCCTTATTATTACGGAAAGCATAAGGTACTTACTTTCCAAACAGCATTCAATTCGGATGTAAACTGACCGTTCTCATAATTCCTGATGCCTAACGGCGAGTGGACAAGGACAATTATCCTGGAATATATCGAAGGAACCACGCTTGCCGATATCGGCGAGAAGTATAATCCCCAAGATCCTCTGGATAACGAGTCTTTGTCGCCAACAGTCTATAGCGATTGGTTGCAGAGAATGAAAGAACTGGTTCGTCGCATCGAGGTTTCCTTGGCTGATCTAATGATACATATTCTATCAGTACGTTCCAATTTTGAACGGGATCAAAGAGATCAATGCGCGTCAAGTCTTGATTCCTGATACGAGACAGGAAAACATCATAATTACCTCTACGGAGCCGAAACGAGCGGTATTCATCGATTTCGGACAGGCCTTGCTAAGGGTGCCTCCCGATATTGTCACGCAACGTGGGAATAACTTCTTCATTATCTCCCTGCTTACCAATTGTTGTTCTGAGCATCAAGAAGACATTCGGAAGTGGGCTAAGGAGACAGACGTCAACTTACAGCATCCAGTCTTTGTTGATCCTGAAATGCCCGACGTGACATCCTCTTGACTGCTGAATATTGCTGAATATAAGAGCAATAGTTGCATGATCAGAGTATTGTGTCAATATTTCCCAATCTTACAAATGCTATCACAGAACTTGTCTCGACTTAGAGTTCAACTTTCCTAGTTGAAAATCTATTTGTTTCCCTTGGATATTTCGTATCCAAATAACGTTTGTAATTTCTGCTTGCTCAGAATGAAGCTTCCATCCTAGCCATAGGCGTTATCCAGATCGACCTTTCCATGGCTCCTTCCTCCCGAGACGGTGCGCATGTGGTTAGCCTTCGGAACTCGTTCCGAAGTGTTGATGCCTATATCGGGACTACGCGGTGACCCAGGTGTCGTAACTGTCGTTAGGCCCCGTCTTTCTTTCCTACCACCATGGTCTGTCCTACGTTCGTCCTTCCTTCCCTTTATAGTGTCACTGATGTATTGCAACTTTTGGCTTTCAAGATGCTTTTAACTATAGTACGTTCTTTTTGGCTTATTTGGTCGTTGCTTATCCCGTTTTGCCTGCCGTGTAGGCCCGCGTTATCATCCGATGACCTCCCCAAGACTTTCAAAGATCAGCAACTCCTCCAGTACCAGCAGATCAACGGACTAACTGTTGGTATAACGTGCGTCAGCTACAGTCTTGACGCCAGAGTGTTCTACTAACATATTGCCAAGTGAATCCCCGTAAGGTGATCATCGCAGACCCGAATGTTATTCACTCGCTTGCATGAACAACCTTCATTTACTCGGCCATCGCTCTTTTCATCTTCACGTTGTGTGCCAAGACCCTGACTCCGGTCTCCCTCAACTTTTGTGACATCTTGACGCCATCTGCACCACTTCCTGTCACTCCGGCCAACGTTTGACTTCTGTCTCTGCGACATGTACCGAGCCGGTTCTCTTTCATTCACCCTTTCCCATGCTACCCCTTCTCCCGGCTGACGTTCTCACAATAACTCGAGAGTCGTTCACGCATACCAGCGGCACTGTGCTCCCTAATATCATCAACCTGCAAATCCCGCCGCATATTATCATTGTCTTATCATCCTCCTTACACCAGGTGACCACTCCGGGACCGAGAGAATGTCGTTTCGACTAAAGAAGCGTGTTGAAGAGCAACAGTGACAAGGAATTCTTGTTAGCGCGCGTGTGTAGGGTGCGTGGAGCTTCAAAATCCGCCTCGAAGGGCTGTTAAAACAAATTGATCGAATGGTTTCGATAACCACCTCTTACGCAGCAACGTTCTCCCCTTCATGCCGTCAAACACTTCCAGTGATATAGTCCATCTATCGCATGGCGCCGTCCCTCACTTCGGGGAAGACTATGATGTTCACGACCCCGTTGCGGAAAGACAGTACAACGATCAGCTGACCGCATTTCGCCAGGCCTGGCACCGCGGTAGATCCCTAAGTGTCGGAGATTCCTTCGATGTTACGCTGACGCCTATCGCTAAGCCGGAGGGTGGCTGCGACCTTCCCTTATTTGCTCACAACGAGGTGATTATATGCTCGTCGTCACCGATATCCTTCAGCCTTTCCTGGAATCTGAGGCTTATTGGTCTCTTGTCTGCACCGCAGATATTCAAACACGAATTTCCAACTTCCGTTATTCTGAAAATATTCCAGGGCTCTTTGCTACCAGTTGAATCTCGCACACCATTTACTCCGGTCGTCTCTCCGAAACAGCTTGCTGGCTGTGAGAATTATGCGTACAATGAGCTGAAGGACCTTCAGGGAGCAGTTATTCCGTATTACTATGGAAAGCATAAGGTGTGTTAATTGCGTAATGTCTTGGCTTATGATTCACGACCCTGCGACAGCTGGCGATGAAGAACGGAGAAGTCGTTCGTGTACTTGTCTTAGAGCATATCCACGGCTTGTCCCTTGAGGAATGGTTTGAATCCTTCCCAGAACACCACGACGTAGAGGATTCGAGGACCAGTCTACCTTTCTATGACACCATGCACAGCCAGAGGAAAGTTCTGGTATGGATTAAGATCTCTCTCAGACGCGCCACGAATGACTGATTGACCTGTAGACCAAACAGACCAAACTGGCGCTCCGTGGCATCACCGAGATCAACAAACGTGGAAGCCTGCAACAAAATATAAGCGCATAGAATATCCTCATTATCCCTAATGCTGATAGTCCGACGCATGTTGTGTTCATCGATTTGCGAGTTGTGACATTAATTTGACAGAGCGCAAGATGAAGGAATACGATCATAATGAACCAAAAACTTTCATGACATTGATGGCGTTGTGCTGTTTAGATCATTACGACGATCTCATTTCATGGGCGGAGGTGAATGGTTCTCTAGGAGGTGATCTTGTTTATCCCGGGGTGTCAATATGACGTGAACTTTCGTCACTTTTTTCTGATTAACCTTCCCGCAGTACCGTTTTGTTTCATTTGCTGTTCATTAAGAGTACATATTGAATCCGCCCTTGAAATTCCTTTCTACGGTCGACAGACTGGTTTTTTTACAGGCATTCCGCTGGCAAGCGGAATACCAGGTTACAAATACCTAACACGCTACGCGGAACATTTTGTTACAATTCTCTGCTCATACTTGGAATTCGAGGCCCGTCTTTGCGCGATCCAAAGACGCAATATTTTGCATTGGTGGAATAATAGTATTCTGGAGAAAAGCATCAAGATAAGTTCGAGACAGAAATCCAGTGTGTACGCACCGCTTCAGAAGTAGGGCCTTGGTATGCGAACCTAAGGACTTTGGGTGTAGAAGATGCACCGTTTGTCACATGATGGTCCCTCCGAGAGTTTAACCTAAGAGCGCTCAGCCGGAGCTCCTAATGGCGGAGATAATGCTTGTGGAACGTACATAGCAAGTAAGGAGTTAACATATACTACATTGCGTCAGATCGGTTATGAATAAAAACGACAGGATGCTGACATTTTGGTAGGATTAAATCGACGCCTAGGAAAATGAGAGAGTTTTGCCAGGCCAGATACTGGAATCAAGGGTAAGACGATGGAACATTATTAACGTTCTGGTGACCATACGGTGATGAGGGTGAGAAGCGAGCACGCACTGTCTGCTAGTGAGAATCTGTGTAATTGTGACTTAAATGACGTCCTCACCTTGTGGCTAAGCCTGATATAATGACGAGTCGCATTAAACCGTAAAGCATGTCAGACGTGCTAAAACAGGTGAATATTGAATGCACTGGGAAAGGACACAACTCACCTGGAGAATGCAGAAGCTTCTCTGCTTTTGTGTAGATAATAACACATCGAGAACGCAATAATGAAATCAGAAGTTGCCGCCACAGCAAAAAGGGCACATATTGATCCCTGGAGGATGCTTCAGACGTATTTCAACCATAATCTTATGCAACATGCCTTGATACTTGGTATCAACAGGAAATTCGATATGGAGTATCTGTCAAGAACAATGTAAGCACCGATAATGAGTGCCCAGATTGAAATGTCTTCTTACGCATCATAAACAGAGACTTTGCATATTTCGTGAGTAGTGGATTATAAGAACAATTGTAGCTGCTTACAGATTCCAGCACCTATAGATTGTAAATCAGAAGCAGAAAAGGCTATTAACAGACGACTCACCCAAAGCCACTGCGACGGTCAAAATCTGCAGGTTCATCATCAGGGGGTCGAAACAAGCATCTTATAGATGAAAGGTACCTACCACAATCCACGAAATAATTCTGTTGAAGTGACTACCAACTAGAAAGAACTTAATCTTGGTTTTGAAATAGAAGAGAGCAAAGCGCGAACGTCTCCAGAGCCTAACGGCATATAAACTGGACGTTGTACCAGTGATTAGATATGTAGAGCAACTTAGAGAACATTACGAAGACGTACGCTTCGACCCAAATGATCATGACCATCTAAAAAAAGTACCACTTAGCGTCGGCGGATGGAAGATAGTTGAAGGACCAACACATATCAATAATTGAAGCTAAAAATGTCATATGGTCGTCAAGTAGATCTGTTGGAAAGTGTAGAAGACAATGAGTACCTTGAAACTCCTAGCTCGGGGAGTCAGCGGATATCGCATAATTTTGCCAGTATAATGACGTACCAGACAATGTGAAACAGCTCGACGTAGTCCCCAAATAAGTCAACGAAATAGTGATATATCGCGTGCGTGCTCAAAGCTACGTGAAGGGCATCGAGAATCCTGGAAAATATCATGAATAACGAGAGAATGCGATGGACTTCATCCATAACACAGATCCAAACGTACCAAATTATTGCGACCTGATTGGAGTCAGCAAACTAAATATAACTATGGTCAAACGGTCACACACAGAATATCGATATATCCACCAATCGTTGGGGTACCTCTTGTAATAGATAACCATTTGCAGATTCGAAATTCCGAATAAGCTATTGACAGACCTATTAGTAACAAAAAAGAAAACAAATGCGCGGTGTGCTTGCATGGTAGCCAACGTTGCACCGACATAAACCGCGCCTAGGGTCATTCCCAGTGACGGTACAGCAGTGGGAGCTTGCGATGGCATTATGGGATGGGAGACTGAAGATGGGAGAAAGGTATGAAGATTGTTTGTTTTATAGGTTCTCATCTGAAACAGCATCATGAAGTTAGCACAATCTCCAGACACGCTGTGTCCTTCATTTGAACGAAAAGGTATAGAAGAACATCTGTTGCTGCAGCCGTATGGCCGATAACCTTGCATTCCTTACCCATGGCTGTGAGATCCGTACGTGCAAAAATAGAGATTTCTCACCACACAGGATGATCCTTTTTAGCCGATGGTTTCAAGGGCCTAGTCAATTCATTTTTACCAGTTACAGACGTGTACTCACAGGATATCGAACCAATAACTCACTCCAGATCAGTTGTACTAGGCGAACGCAGTGGCGCGGTGGCCAGCATTAAGCGGATGATCACCAGCCATCGCCAACCTGTTGAGCAGTCAGTTTGAGATCGAGGTTTTGATAATGATGTTATGATTCCGGAACATCCAGTGCAATAATACCAGATATCACGGAGAAGAGCTTGCTATTAAGTATGGTCATCGGAGTAGTTGAACGGGAACCAGGGAGTCTGGCAGGGACCACGTGGCGGTGACTGATTGTCACGTGTGTCCGTGATACGCGTGCTTCCAGTGATTGATCTGTGGCGATTGTTTGTTTCCTTCATCCACGAGTGTAAAGACTTGACGCTACGCCATAAATTAGTTTACTAGGCTCTTATATGTTTTACCTCTCTACCGATGGTAGTTGGACTCAGTCCGCATCCGGCTAGTCCGACTCATACACATCTATGGGTAGGATTACTCAGCTGTGGATACCTAGCCTTGCCGCCACTGTCAGTATCGATCCGGGGTTCTCTATCTTGGACCTGTTCCCTTAGAGATACAGGTTCTATCAGAATTTGAAGCCATCCAATTTGATATATCAAAATCTTCACGCCCAACTCATCTCGAAGGGCACATCTGTGAGTCGCGACTGATCTACGCACGGCGGCAGGTCATACCCAGCATTGTCGACAGATGAACATTATACACTGTCTTCTATCAAGTGATACCGGTAAATCTTGGGGAAAATTATGTGTACCGCACCTACGGATTCCAGTGCTTGATAGATGGCGGTGATCTCGAAAATCCGATGACCTGCCGATCTCACTCACTCACTCGCCGCTTTTTTAGCTTGCTACGCCCTGTGTGGAGAAAAGGTACCAAAGAACAACCGTTGATCGTAACATGATGTTTCTCACATATTGGCGGTCATAAGGTCCCTGCGCAGTGCGCTACACCGCCATATATGCATATAACTTACATCAAAGGAAGGGGGGCACAGCAGATCTCGACTACTTTCATACCCTCCTCTCTCGAAGCATGCCGAGTCCCAGTCACACCACATCTAGGCGCGGTTTAATACCTCAATTCAGCGATAACCTTTATGGCGACGACGGTGATCAATCTGCATAAGACCAGTTCTGTATCCAACTCGCTGAATATCGCAAAGCTTGGAGTGATGGCTATCCTCACGAAGCTGCTGAACTAAAATAAATCCCTGGTATGTCGGTCAATATCATTCCACTCTTACGCATTAACATCTGAAAATCTCTTAGAGAGATTAGCAAGCACGGTATACTAAATCGAGATGTCTGCAAAGAAAATATAATCATCACGTAGAGCCTTGAGAATTCTAAGCACCTTGTTTTCATCGATTTTCCGAATTGCTTCGTAGGAATGACGGAGGAGATGAGGAAGGAGCACGACTTCAAAGAACCAAAGATTTAAGACCTTGTCCATCAAACACTGTCACTGCAGCAGGGAAACATCATCTCATATTATTTAACTTTGCACAAGGTCAATCTTCAACTCGCGTTTCTCCTAAGTCCTGAAATGTCGTTCTATCTACGACGTAGATACGAAATGATAACAAGAAGCCTGCTTATTATGAACGATCTTGACTTGAAATTGGAATAAATATCGGTAAACTTTAAGGAATGGATAGGAGGATTGAAGCAACTACTAAAAGATAACGAAGGAAAATACATTAGTTGACGGCAGAGGCGGTAAGGAGGGTTGCAGTGGTTTCCTTAGGAGTCAAATCTTCACTCATGATCGGCTTAGTGAAGACCGGCCCAGCTAGCTGCAGTGCCGTCGCAGTCGCGTCTGTTGCGACAGGACTTCCTGCTGTGGTAGTACCGTTAACTTCTACCGTGGCACCTTGTTCTCCTCCAATAGGCCTTTTCACCGACGCCGTACCGATGGGAAGAGGGGTGAAAAGAGGTGGGGTGAAAATCTTTGGTCCCCTTGTAGCTTGAGGAAGACTGTGGCTCGACTCTTGGGTAATACCCGTAGAAGAGTTGGTAGTGGCCTGCACTGTAGACTGAGTACTGGCGGCTTCAGTGCTGAAGCTACTGAAATGAAGGATATCTGTCGTAGAGGAGATAGATTCGGTACTGATAGTAGGATGGGAACTTCCAGGATTGACGGGTCCTGGCCCTCTGAGTTGTCGTCCATCGAGAACGGCGGCCCCTCTGACCGAAAGAGACAAAGCTCCTGCAATAATGGCGAGATGGACAAGCGAAAGCATGATTTCCTGTGGACAACGAGTATCAGCACCGCGTTCTCGGTCAAACCGGGGAGGGAGCAGCCTACCAAAAGGCGAAGAAGCAAAATATATGATTCAGAAGGAAAGTAGTACAATGAGGCAGAACTGTGTGATGACTGAGGAATTTAGAATTTAAATGAAGCGAAGAAAGTAACTGACTGAGAACTTTATGTTTCTAGGTTTCTGAAGTGTCGATCATGGTCAGCCCAAGCCTTTATAAGATACTCTCATGAATAATTAAACGAGATGAAGAAGCTTTTTCAAGAACCTCCGAAATGGGATCTATTGTTAGAACAATATAGACATCCAGATGGTCGCCTGAAAAAAAAAAATCCATCAGCACTTCTATCTGGGCAGATAGAACAGTTGCGTGTATTTATCGTCTCCAGGAACTCAGAGAACGTGATCATGATCACTCTGCATGAGTTCGTCAATTAGGCATGAGTCCAGAGAACAGTTGCGTCCCGGGCTCACAGAACATCTCCATGCAAATCGGACACACTCCGTTTATAGCATCGGCTACATCTGCCGTTACTCATGAACATCGATTTTGTTCCTGAAGGACGGGAAGCGCTTTGTATTGTCTGCATCATAGCTAAAAAAGAAACCCGAACTCAAATAGGAACATGAAATCAAGGACCCGAATGTGCCTATACGCGGGATTGCTAAAAAAGAAAGTCTATAAAAAGTGTGTCATAATTAGCGCCTCCCGACTTGGCTTACCGCGAAACAAAAGTTAAGCACATCCGTGATTAATTAGTTCGGTAAAGTTAGAAAGCGCCCATTACCCAGAAATACCCGAACAATTCGAAGGAAGGACGGAGGACACAAGTCCGGTACGACTGACGTGTGACAAGTTCCATTTCATTCTAGGAAGTATCCTTGCATAGCTGCTCAACCAAGCGACCATGTGCAAGTTAATTTTAGATCCCAAGATGAGAGCCTCCCCGACTGAGGCTTCCTCATCTTGGTCCACTATGATCCGTCGAGTAACGTAAAGTGCTTACTTCTCCAGAAATACATTCGACGAAGTGAAACCAATCAGCCCGTACAAAAATATTACAGAAGCCTGGATCAGGCTTCTTCATTAGTTGGATTCGAAAGTATAATATCAATACAAGAATATTTATATAACCTCGCGTACAAAAAGCCGAGTCCCCTTCAAACAGGGATCCCCCAGCTCTTCTTAATTAGATCCGCTCCACGCTCTGCAATAGCATAAACCGCTGCTTGGGTATGCCCTGCCGGCGGTTTCGGCTACGAAAATAGGTTAGCACAACACGACGAAAGGGATTCCCGGAAAATACCCACCAAAACGCTCGCATCAACAATCCTGACGCCCTGAACACGCTTCAACACCAGATCCGGGTCTACGACGCCCCACTCTGCTCCTCGAGGTGACATGCTTGCTGTACTGAGCGGATGGTAAATACTGGTGATCCCGTTCCTGATATCGTCATCCGTCGTGTTTGTCACCAATCGAATGATGTGTCCGTCCCATGCTGGGCCTTTAACGAAATCCTGTGCCTTGGCGACAGCTGAGCGCATTACTTGGATATCTTGGGGGTTCGTAAAGAAAGCAGGGTCGATCACCGGGGGTGAAAGAGGGTCTGTGTTGTTGATCGTCACGGAGCCACCTGAGGGACGAAGAGTCGGAAATAACAAACGAGGACGGTATGAAATACATACGAGAAAGAGGGCACAGAACAACTGTATTGATCGCGAAATAATCGCCTGTCGGTGGGAATGGTGCGTGGTATATGCCATTCTGAATAAGGATCATGAATTTCAAATGAAACGTAAAAGTACGAAAAGACACCCACCGAAAAGATAAGCTCAAAGTGAGCAGTCTCATTCCCAGCAGACGGGTCAATCTCCAACGTGCCATCAGGAACCCTGAGCCACCCAAGCTGACTAGTCGGCATACTCGACAAGAAACCCGTACGGTTCTCCTGCCACTGTTCCAGGACCTCCTCCTGGTATGTCTCATTCCGGAAGTACACATTCTCCAGCGTATCCTTGTCCGTAACTTCCCAATTGAGCACCCATCGCGGATGATCTGTGAGGTTTCGTCCGACATCGGGGAGATGAACGGTCGACTTGACTCCAACAGCTTCGAGTTCGGCGGAATCTCCGATTCCAGAGTGTAGCAAGATATTCGGGGTGTTCAGAGATCCTGCTGAGAGGATTATCTCCTTTGACGGGGAGAGGGTCTGCTTCGTTGCTACGATGCGCCACAATCAGCGTGTTACAATCATCATCAAAGATTTGCTTTACCTCCGAAATCCTGAGTAAATTCAACGAGGTCGAATTTAGGAGCTTTATGGCCGTGCTTGTCCTTGCTCTCGGAATCGGTGTGGTTTGATTGGAGGATCCTCGTTACGTGTGTTTGTATTAGGACGTGCAGATTGGGACGATTGATGTACTTGGCGCCGAGATATGAAACTTCTGAGCTGCTTCTAGTGCCATTACCAACAGTAGTCTGCATCCAACCTGACGTCAATCCGATCAGCGACCGTCATCACATACGAGAAGAGATACCCACCGACACCCAGTTGATACCCCGAATTCATGTCCAGATTGAATGGAAATTCGTCCGCTAGGTCTGTAGTAGTCTGGATGACCCGTTGGTCTGTCCCCCGCGGGTAGCCAGGTAGAGTTACGGACATTATGCCGTCAAAACCATGGGCCTCGGGATTGTATTGACCAGTGGTATTGTGATGATCAGCGGGTTGGACGAAACGTTCGCCCTAGATGAAAACGTTAAACGTTGCTCTCGACTGAAGAGAAGAAACGAACCCTTTTGATGTAAGGCAGAAGGTTGTCCCAAGACCAACCCTCGTCGCCCGAAATGGCAGCATAACGGTCATAGTCTTGCGAAGATCCACGAGTGTACACCATAAAGTCTAACATTTATAATTAGAATTCTACCACAATGGTCGCGAAGGAATGAATGAACGTACTAACGGCGCTACTTCCGCCTAATCCAAACCCTCTTGGATAAGAGATGGGACGGTTATTAAGCCCAGGCTGTGGAATCGTGGTGTAGTTCCAGTCCAAGGGTGTCTGAGGGACGACTTGGGGGCAGAAGAATGGTACCTCGGACAGGAGAACATCCGCAGTGCTAAGTTAAAGATGAGGACTAGTGAGGAGGAACAACTTAGAAGCGTACGATGCGCCGGCTTCAATGACAAGGACAGAGATATTCGGCTGCTCAGTAAGGCGATTAGCGATAACATTCCCTGCAGTTCCGCCTACGGCAATCGATTAGAAGATTGAAAGAGAATTTTTCGAAAGACGTACCTCCAACAATGATAAAATCAAAGTCAGTGGTTGGTAGATCGGAGACTTTTTCATATATGAGGCCAAATGCGCTGCTGATTAGCGCAGCGAGGAGGGCGAGGCGCAGACTCATGATGAACTCTACAACCCGGCGATAAATGGGGCGCCTATATATACCCAAAAAGCGAAATGAGAGCGGCACGGGAGCAAGAGGAAAGCACTTACTAGACAAAGGTCGGTAAGGTATAGTCGCTGCTACAGCTGACCTTGCTTATATACGGGATGTAGATCTCAATGAAATTGGATGTCCTAAAATTAAATGCATTAGAGGTAATTTGATTCAGGTGAGCGCGCGCGGACCCACATAATTCTCCGAAGCCCCACAGTACGCACTAAGCGCATCAACTGGAAGATTCTTATCACCGACCGACAGTGCTTATGGCTTAGGCAGGGGGGAGGATCACGATCCATATAGAGTGGTCGGTACTGGTGCCTGATGTCGTAATGGTCACAAGCACAGGGCGAATCCTGAAACATGCCCGCGATGGGGTGAGGCGATGGAAGGACATGCACTGGCTTGAGGTTTTGAGATGACATCTGTTCGGTGTCTGCAGTGGCGACAGTAGGTTTGACACGACGGTCATCTAGTCCCGGTGCTTAGTCTCGCTGTATATACGCCAAGTAGAATTAGGCGCACTAAAGTGTCCCATCGAATCGTCCATCGGCTCTAACGAAATGTGTAGCTGCATCGACCGTCGTTGAAATACGTCCTAGGAACTCGATGGATACCAGCCGAACAAGAAACTACGGCATGGATCAGCGGTTGAGCTATAGCAATCATTGACTGTACCTGTTCATCAAGAGGAACCAGGATGCCATCCGTGGCAAAGTGAAAGCTGTCGACCTTGGCTTTGCCGCACCAAGACCGTACCAAGCCTGTAAAATACCCCGATGAATATGACTACGAAAACTGAGTTGACATCTGAGAATGAATTGTCATCTCTTGATATCCGTTGTATGAAGGAAACGAAACACAAAAGTAAGTTACGTGACCACCATTACAGCAACGTGAAACGTTTGGCGAGTTTGAAGGTGATACAATGGATATAAGACGAGGGAATAGTGCCTACCTGTGTACTGGTACTGCCTCGTAGCCGGTGCTCGTGTTTGTGATCCCGAGAAGCTTCACGACGATTTAACTACGCCTTCGGCGCGTGGTACACAATGCCAACGTACGATACGGTGGTCAATTGTCCTCTAGATGTCATCATAGGATGTCGCATCCATTTCCAGGCCCCAGATATGAGCACGAGGAGAACAGTGGCGGTAATATCTGTCGAGTGCAGTTTACGAATTCCATTTCTGCATAATTGTTTCCCCTGAGCACGCATTTTTCCACGTGTCGCTTTCTACGCACAGTTGATTCAGTCCAAATGCGATCGAAAGATTGTGCTCGCGGTGGAAGAGCTACGACGTATACCGGTCAGCGCTTCACCCTTGTGGCGTGGTACGACTGAGGCAGAACCGTGGTGGTAGTAAGAAAGAACCATGATATTTGAAATTAATGATGCCGGCGGCACAGGCCTTCTCGGTGACGTCGGTTACGTCAGGGACGGCCAAGTGTACCCAGGTCCGGCTCAACTCTCGCGATGATGTCGCTCTTTGGGCGCTCTTGCGAATTAGACGCTCGGTCTTGACGCATTTGGAAGAGGTTTTACACGAAAAGTCTGGAAGATAGCGCAAGACGGCATCTGCCTTCAAAGGTGACGTTTGCAGGATCTCGGACCGTCCTCTCTCGATGAATCTCCGAGTCAGATCTGCGTCGACTTCTGAGAGCGAGGGGAAATGAAAGAAGTGGGCGTGAAGAGAGAAGCGATAGCAGTTAATATAATGCAAGCTGAAGAGAAGATGCTTGGAATCCCTTGGCTCTGATTCTGAGGGGACTTAGCAGCAGAGAGCGCAAAGTGCTGTGATCGTGGTCCTGCAACGCCGATATACAGACTCTCCTACAAAAGTGCCAGGTAAGACAGATTTTGGTAGTCGGTTCAGTGCAGTCAAATTGCGCGCCATCAATCCAATAATATCCATCCTCGTCCTCTCACAATAATGAAGACCCCTTCTTCAGAAGATATAAAGCCGTCTATCTTCTGCTGTGAAGAATAGCCTATTAGCAGACCATAATCCGAGCACGAACGGTATTAATTGCGCCGGAAAGGCAAAATATTAAAATTGTACTATTGCTTCTGAAAGCTACGATTTCAATAGACATCCTGGCTGCGCCACTAATTTGAGTAAGTAGTCGAAACTCGAACTGTCAATCGACGTGATTAGTGGACTTGCTGTCAAGGTGTGTCATTCACTCAGATAGGTGGAGCATGCTGCGCATTATAGGATTGGACTGAATCACGATACAGTCAGCGCTCCTCGTACGACTTCGTAGTAATGATGAGGCTACATTTATTCTCAGCAATGGTCGTCAGAAATGGTATGCCGACACTTAGATAGAGTTCCATACATCGAACGTGTGTTCCAAACATATCATAGTCCAGCGCCCACATAGTATATCAGTCCATCCCCGGAAACGCCTACAATATTTTCAAGTGGTATCAAAGAAGTTTAGTCCACGAATTCTGTATCGGAAATATCTGATGCTTCCAGCGAATCAAACCTGGGCGGTCCAACGATATACGATTCCCAGTCAAATGATACCCCATTGCTAGTGAGAAGAACATTTAGCCATAGTAGTACGACGAGTGGGGGGGGGGGGGCTTGCATAACGACACTAAACTCCAGACCTTCTGTCTTGAACCTCCGCAGATTATCCAGACAGTCCAAGGCGTCGTCCTTGAACATTTTCTTCAGGCCATCGCATTCCACGTTTATCCTTCTCAACCGAGTAACGTTGCCACCTTCAACGAGAGCCTTGACCCATCGATACTGAACAAGCGCTACAATGTCCTCCAAACTGCATATGCACCTTTTCGCTTTGACGTTAATCCTCTCGAGCTTCTGGAGCACAAGCTGACCTCCCTGTAACGTATCGAAAAAAATTGGCGCGAGATCGCGCTCGCGCTCCAATAACGACGTGAAATCAAAATCGACGTCGAGATCGACGAGGGCGTGCATCTGCGAGAATATACCCACGAGCTTCTGCGCAAAGTCCGCGGGAAGCGTTGTAACTGACGACAGCAGATGGACATGGAGCGAGAAATGGCGAACGGACGACCCCGAGCGGCTGATGAAGTCAGACAGTGCGTTGGGCGGATCTCTGTCGACAAAGATATCGACAACGAGCTCGGTTAACGAGGGAAGGACGAGATGTGGGAGAATAGTGGTGTACATTGGTCCGAAGACGCGTAGGGCAGCGTGAACGACAGGCGTGGTATCGGCCACTGCAAGATCTTCCCGGCCGTACCGATGCGTCGTCACCAGTTTCCTCAACAACGGTGACTCTGTAATAATTGTGAACTCTACTTCAACCGGAAGGTGGCTGGTCTCGATTTCCGTCAGCCGGGTCCAGGGTAACCCTAAATCGATGAAAGGGAACAACCGCACGGAGGAAAGCACCGGGGCCTCGACGAACATGGGGTCTGGTATTATGATGACCTCCGTGGTTATGACCCTCCGGCGGTAGATATTGATTGTCTGAAGAAGAGGGAACTCTTCCTGGGAAGCGGACAATATATCCATGAACATGCCGAGCGCATCATCAGGAATGAGCAGAGTCACATCCTTCCACCGGTCAGCTTCCGCCATAAGGATATCAAAAACACATAGGCCCATCGTTTCCTGTAACAGAACCTCGATGGATATCAACGTGTCGCACGCAAAATCCACGTGGAACGACAGCGGTTCTCTTTTAGAACGAGCAATTTGAGTGGTGATCAAATTAAGGGGGGATTTCGTTGATTTCGTGTATGAAAATGATGACCAAAGGGATGGTGTTCGGAGGGACATATCCCGCCAAAGTTGGCAGACATGGGTTAGAGTCCAAGGGCTTTCTCCGGCGCGGGAGATGTCATGTGTGATATCAGAAAACCAAAGGAAGATTTCCGTGAGAAGTTCAGGTGGAACGCGGTTGATAGGTCCAACACTCGACATTTCATGAAGATGAAATAGTTCGCTGAAAAATACTACCGTTAGCGTAGTCCTCGATATAGAATGGCGAAAGGGAGCCTACTTGATACTCCTCGGAGGCTTTGAAAGTCTAAAGCAAACAAGGAGTACACGGGATCTATTTGCTTTCAAAAGTGAGGAGTATGACGAGAATTATTGTCGAAGCAGAGGTGTCCTAGGTGCTGCGGTGTGCACCCGGCGAATGGGACTTTGCTAAAAGCTGTCCGGATTTGGTCCGGATCTGCCGTAATTGCAATGCGGTTCCGCCCACGTGCTTCTGCCGGCGGTACATCAATCGAGTCATCACAACAATTCGCGAAATACCACTCACGTACCACCACAGGCCGGTCGCAAATCTCGAAAATGTTATCTGAACCAAACGCGCCCTCATCCATGTTTTTTCTCCCAAATGTGTCCCCAGCCGAATGGCATTGGCATCACCGACATTCTGTGACTGCCTGTCACAAATGACACCATATGCCGCCGCCTGGGCAATCAGGCAATGGGTTCCTCCCGAATCCAGATGTTGATATTCTCGAGACCCGCCTGGTCCTGCATGCGTTTTGAACAAGACAGTTTTCAGTTGTTCAACGAATTGCTAAAGTGAGCGGGGGTCGTGTCGAATTGATGGGACGAAGACTACAAACGTAAAAGGAACCCGCCGTTGGTACGCTTCGTCCAAAGTTTATTTCCCTCTTAAATCCTCAACGTCTCGGTTTCCAAGGTATATTTCGGTTGCGATTATTTTCAGCTTTCCTTTCTCCTCCAAGGTGCCTTGGCAAGAGTGCAGTGCCCATTTTTCTTTTGCTCTGCTACAAAGTAAGTGATCAGCTTCTATGGAAGAGTGTGCCTCATGATAAAGTTAAACACGGAAATTCAGATTGCTTCACGCTGCGTCCATGGCTGATTTGCCTCGACTAGTCCAATCTGGCGTCCAGGTGCCGCTCATCAACCATTCTATCGATGATTTCACGCCCCAAGATTTCATGGACTACGAGTTCATGGCCTCGAACTACATCCACAGCACGGACGATGTCAATCCCTCGAAACCTATCCCTTCTCTCGCCGTCGGGTTCAAAGATCCCCTCGTTCGCGACTGGTACAAGACCGACATCGCACGACTTTCCTGTTTATCACTTCCTTCATTCATAGCAGAGATGCGCGCTACTTTCTTACCCCGTGGATGGGATGAAGATATCAGGGACTCCATACTATCTTCAAAGCAGGGAGATGGCGAAGCTGTCGCTCTCTGGATATCCCGGCTACGTGCTGAGAACACTCTCCTCCGGAATACTCGCCACCATTTGAGCAACGACGATCTCCTCTTGCATTTCAAGCAAAACTTGAACTCCATTCTGTCGGCCGCGAATAGACCTGGCGCGTCGGCGAGGAAAGAGAGTGATCTTACGAAGTGGATCTTACAGATAAAGCGTCTTGAAGCTGACTCTCGACTTGAGAGAGGTCCTCAGAGCAACGTTCAGGACGGAATTACCTCGCGTCCCTCATCTCCAGATCGCTCTCGACACGCGAGCAACTCCAAACACAAACGCTCGCGGTCTCGCGATTCTGATTCTCGGCACAACTCCAGATCCAAACGCGTATCCTCTCGTTCTCCGTCGCGCGCACATCGCAGACGACGTCACCACTCTAACGAACGTAACACTGATCGCCATTGGGAACCCTCGACTGGGCCTAGTCGGGACCGTGATTCCCGAGACGAGACTCGTAGTATCTCGCCTTCTCACGCCATCTCTATGCCTACCACCGCCACGGATGTGAAGTCGGAGAGATCACCCTCTCCGTTATCAATCGCCATGCCTGGTCCCATTGTCAACCACCATGGACTCCCTGTCCTCACTGCCGGTCAGAGGCAGTTCATCGCCCGAAGCAACGGGTGCTTCAAGTGTCGCAGAATCAAAGTCAAGCACCAGTCGGATCATTGTCCGTTCGGGTACCCGAGTCAGGATGCGTATAGAGGAATTACGCTCGCTGATGGGGTCACGCTTGCGAGCGATGCGAAGAAGCTCTCGTCTACTGCAATGTAGGATGGGATATATACCTGGGTCTACCTCGCCTTCTATCCCCCCTAGCGCATTCAAAATATACTCGTTTCTTGACAGAACAAAATGTGTTAGTACTCAGCTCACCGCTTACTTATCATTCCGAGTGATATTGCAATTCGTCAGCGATGACGCTCAGTGTTTGTATTTAACATTCGGACATTTCAAACACGATGATTGGCCTTGTTAAGACTCGGGAAAATCAAGCATGAAGAGGCCCCGCAGGTACGCCCGTGATGATGCGTACTGCCCCGCGAGTTTCGCAATGCCTGGCCAGCCCGGCTTATGATGTAATCGCAGAACCTTTATCAAGGGGCCGCTGAAGAGACGTTGGCGCATGATCCGATGATATACCCCGTATTCCGGTCTCTTTCTTTTTCACTCGCTGTCCTACTTTTCTACAGACGCCCCTCCTTGAAACATATTGACTCGCTTACTCACACTAGCATTTGGCCGTTCTATAAATACCTCTTCTACATTGCCAGGTCAAGTAAGCTTCAACCTGATTCTGACGGTCTCCTTCGACCTTTCCCAGATCAACTCTCCGTGTACGTTGAAACAAATTTGGGAAAATATGATCAGAGAGACGATGAAGGCCGAAAGGTGTCAGGGATGCTTCGAGCCTCTCTTTAATAACTTCACATTTCTTTCTGATCATCTAGTCCGATAGAAAATAGCGTTTCGGGATATTATGATTCCGATACCCCGGGCCCAGGCACTCATACAAACTGCGGGCCTACCCTGTACGCGGCATTTCTTCTTTTCAGGATGTGCCTTTTCAAGCTTGAATATTTTGGTTGCCGGTCAGAGGCATGGTGGTACGACAGCTCCCATACTTAATTGTATTCCCTTTAGCAATTCAACCCTCCATGCATTATCAAGCCACGGCGTCAAGCTAATTTTTCAATTGCATTCACCGGGAGTCATGTATTTCCATATGTCCCGATGACCATCCCAGTTCGCTATTACGAGTAAGTGCTTAGTGTAATGCATCCACTCAGTTCCGTGCTGACCAGATTCTATAGCAAACCAATGCTGCCACCCCTTCCTTTGGCGTCAGAGGGACCCATCAACACACTTCCAACGAAGTTACTCGTGGAAACCTTCGTATGGTTCTCAGTAATCGCAGACGACATTTCACGAGTCAGAGAAAGTCCCCGGATCCTCACCCACGGTTGCTGGCATTGGAGAGAGCTATCCGTATAAACGCCGTCAATATGGGCAAACTTCTCGTACACAACGTCAACGAAATTTCCCCTCCCTTTATTCAAGACCCAGTTGGTTCGCTCCAAACTGGAGCCACTATCGTTCCATGCTGATTTCTCGTGTGAAGGCCTCATCCCGGTAGAAGTTCTGCTTATGGAAACGATTGGTCTGTCCATTTTCGATCTGCTTCTTGCATGTCTTCCGCATTTTATTCAAGATGTTGATCTCCGTTTGCGACGAGCATCAAATTCTCCGCACGTTTACCATTTTTCGAAGGTGGTGGCTCATCAGTTTCACCGCCATTCAAATACCAGGTTCCATGTTCGTGACAACGCCGAAGCTCCACATGAGAGGATTATTTCCCTTCATTGATGCTTCTTTCCCATGGTCTCAGATAACGATATGAGAGACCATTTCCCTCTCAGTCGATGAAGAGTTCATGATAGTCAAAAAATGCGCCTATACTTCGAATGCTGACAACGATCAACCGCCGTTTGAGTACACGACTGACAGCACCCGTGGCTGTACCCTTTGTTCATACGTTTCTGGTTCACTTTGTCCCAACGTACATATCGATTTTACCACGTCTCATACTTCCCTCGCTCACCTACCTCACAACTGAGTTCTACGCCGGTGAAGACCCACTCCAAGCGCTCTTAAACTTCTTTGGTCGCTGTAGACCTCCGCTGCTTTCTTTCTCACTCAAAATTGAGCTTAAACACTCGCCTCTTCAATACGATTTCATTCAGAACCTTGTTGACGCTCTTTCCCTTATACAGATTCCAGTGCATCTCAAACTCGAGGTACGCTTCCCGGTGTCGGAATATGACTTGACATCAACAATATTCGGCGCATTACAAGGGGAAGGCATCGAAGTTGAAACGACGACTAGGCTGAAGACGCTAGCGTCGTACTGCGCTGGACTGGTGAAATTGGACAGAGAGGCTACTTCCACCGGGTTGGAATATCTACGGCGCTTGAAGAACTAAGGTCCAGAGTTTTCCTTGGTGGTGTAAGCGAGCACGTTCTTTCCTCTGAAGCCAATTCTGATCAATTCTTTACAGAAACGGAACGCAATTTGATTGGGACTCGCACGTGGTGGAACTTCTTCCCTATGATATATTGTAGGCGATAGCACGAAAACACGATAGAGAGTGTAGTGAAGTTTTGTAGTAATCCCAAAGACGGAATAATATTTATACTATTGTAGCGGGGATGGCAAGTTTTGCGGATTCCGCCGATTTTCCACTTTGTCCGGCTCGTCGTCCCCAGCCTGCTTCGCTGCCCTTGACTTTCTACTCTTCCTCGGAAGCGGTTTCCTTTCTTCCTCGGCTTCTTCGTCATCATCATCCTCTTCGAAATATCCGCCCCCGTTCTTCCCTTTGTCCGCTCGCTTGACGAACTCAAGCATATGCTTCCCAACTGAAACATTCGTTCGGACGTCGCGGAAAGCCTCCCGAACATCTGCACGCATCTCCTTCACCAATGCTGAGAGACGTTTCTGATCCTTGATGGCATTCGCCAGGATAACGATGAAAATAACCTCGACTGGCGAGACTTTGCCCTTGCTATTTTTCTCCGGGACTTTTATCTCCCCGGCACGTTCCAGCGCCTCGATCATCCTCGTCCTGAATGAGTCTAACACATCGGCAGTCACCTCGAGCCACTTAGTTAGGGTCACACCGATGGCAATGTTCTTGATTTTGGGGTAGTGCATGAGGACATGTGCAACTATGGCGTAACAACGGAAATCGGTGGCGCGCGAGCGTTCGAACGGAAGGTTTTCAAGGGGATACGCGTTCATCAGCTCACGTAGTAGCTGAGCTCGGGGTGTGTTGATGACTTGCAGTTTCTCTGGTTGCGGTTAAGCGACGCGATATATTCAGATAGAAAGGGATTCACCTGAGGGAGTCAAGGCCATACCTAATTGGACTCGTTGAAAGATATCTCGCTCGCCTTCATCAGGTAAGTCCTGGTATTCGACGCAAACGACTTGTTTGTTTGAAAACATGCGACAAAGATACTCTGGGAGCAGGTTCTTCTTCCGTTTGCTGGGTGCCCCTGGATTATCTTTGTACCAATACTTCTCACCCGTTTCACTGTAGGCAGGCGCAATCAGTAAAAGAAAACCGAGGAGAAATATCGTAGCGCACTGGTCTTGGTCTAAAGTAATAGCAAGGCTTTATTAATGGCGAAATACGAAGCACGAAGGACCCGAGCAATGCTTACGGGGGATCTATCGTAGATTTTATAAGAAAAGAAAACGGGACTACAAGAAATGGATCAACTCACTAGACCTTCCATGAACCTGTTGAGAAGTAAGAAGGGCTGATCAAAAACGAAGAACACATGCAAGGGTAAACACGTACCTATGAATTGACGTAAGCCTCTGCTTGCCGTCGATACACGTTCTGGTTTCTGTCCCATCGTCGAAAGAATTCACCGCTGTAATTGTGTGAGCAGGACCCTGCAGCAGAGTAAAGAAAGACGAGGTGCTCACCAAAGATAACCGGGGGTATGTAGAAGTTCCTCAACACAGAATCTATCAACCCTGTCTGTTTTTGCTGAGTCCAGACCACATCTACAGGTCGTGATTAACCATCAGGACCAAAAGAAAAGCGAACAGTATGTATCACCTCGTTGGTATTCGGGGTCCAAGTTGATATCATTTGTCAAGATCTGTTCGTACAACGCCTGGGCTGTGTAGGTCGTTGCGCGTGGAACCCTAAGCGCGTTGCTCAGCTTGTATTCGTCGGGATCGCGTTGTAAGGCCGGCTTCGACGCAGATGGCACAGCACAATAATCCTCTGAGCGGGCATCTTGGGATTTATCATCGTGCATTCTGTCAGCCTCAGGAGCAACGAGGTGATGGTCAAAAGGCAAGTGATCCGCATTACAAATTTTGCGCTGCCAAACGCCACGCGGTCCGGCTTCCCGGTTGATTGCTTTCCCGCGACCCTTCCTTTGCGTTGGCTCTCTCTGTGCAGGTGCTTACATTTTGCCCTCGGTTGTATTGTATCCCGCGATGAGGAGTTCTCCTCCCGCTAGGTTTCGAAGAGAGGTGCTGTGAGTGCGACTGGTGAAAGACAGTTGTCAGCGAACTATCACTGATGGGATTACGCACCATTGCAGTAAAAATTTTCATTCCAGTGGTACATGATACTTGCTTCCATCGATATCAGAAACAGATGAAGAGATGTAGTCTCCGGTTGTTGATCAGCGATGATTCCAGTTTACAACCAACATCGAGATGGCCGTGCCACAGACAAGCTATATTTAGCCGATTGCGAGAGCATATGCACAAGCAGCCGCCAGGCATAGCCACAAACTTACAGAGCGGGCGCACAACGAAAGATTTTAGTTCAAGAGCGGTGATGACTAAATCGGGAGATGTCTCGGTCCGCCATCATCACAGCCACAATTCCGAACGCTTCTTCTCATCCTACCCATATGTTCGTTTCCACATTATATCGTTCTTAAACAATCTTTTTAAGTTCAACATCTCCTTCCTTTGCTCATGGTTCTTTCGACCCAGCTGCCTCTGGCATTCGTTCCCTTGCCCCTTCCGCTGATCGTCCGACTCGGGTGAAGACCACTTTGATTGACCCTCTGTACGTCGCCTCACCTCATTCGATATGAAGAAATACTCTATTATCCTCATTACTTTAATTGGTACCAAGAATATGGCTGCCGTTCATCAAAAATGTGTCAACCGACGTGGGAGGTACAAACCAAAGTTTTCCTATAATTAGGCTAGCCATACCGTGATCTCCAAGTCCTACCGCACGCTATACTAGCAGTACGTCTATTCCTTTCATTTAAGTTGAAATATACCAAAACTGTGCCGAGATTCTCCTCTTTTAGCGAAGAAAACCATCCAAGACTTGTCCTTTAGTCGCCTTGTAAATGCCTCCTATTCTGATCATCTACTGGATATACAATGACTGTTGATCCAAAGCACGAGGTTCCTGAGCCCACTATACTAGAACCCACGCACGATCACCCGTTCCCATTCACGCTCTGGTTCTTGTGAACTAGGATTTATCAACAGGTTGACTCCGCAACTCACAAGGATACTTATGATACTGAGTCTATTTATGTCTTCTCTTCGCTTGGTTATTCCATGAAAGATCAAATTAATTCTGGTAAGGTGATGATCTCGCTTGCGGGTCTTCATTTGAGATCCTGGCTTACCAACTTGTTCAGATGGGGTTGCCATGTCACCCAATAATCCTAACCCTACCTTTGTCATGGACCAACGATCAAAGCAAGGATCCTGGAGAGATTTCCCTCCGATCATGGAATTCTTGCCGCTATTTAGTTAGCTTAAATGGTTTGGACTTCACCGATACTAACGACTACTTATGCGGCTCTTTCTTATTATCTGATCTTCATATGAACTGAAGATACTGATCCCCACTATGACTCTCCCGGTCCCTGTACGACGTTCGCATCTTTCAAGGCTGATGAAGTCGTCAATTCCGGAGCAGCCTGTGAAAGTATCAGAAACCAAGTACCTTCGTCGGGAACGTTCTGATGCCCACGCAAAATACTTCCCGCCCATGCTAGAACGGGACAGGGGCCGAGATATATAAAGTGTCGGACTAGCAGGTCGTACTGCAGAACAAAGCTAACATGAAAGACCTTCCAATTGATTACGCGTCTCTCATAGGTAGTTGGTGCAGCTCCGTTCTTTATGGTATGTTTCTGTCACATGTGTTACGTGTTTTGAGCATCCAACTGATGGCCCCGCTATTCTAGGCGTCAAGTGCGTACTCAAAGTATTCGCAAGTACAACATGACAATGTTGACTGCCTCTCAGTCTCGTTCTTTACTTCAGCTGTGTTCACTTGCTCATCGGACGCCGTTCGTGGTACGCCTCGTTACCAAAATGTTTCCGGGACAAATATCAAACTTACCGTGTTCATTTATCTAATAGGATTTTACTGGGAAGTGTGACTCTACAGTTCATTATATCGACGGTCCATATTGCTGCATGTCTGCGATCTATGATAGAAGGCTTCATCTGGTGGAAGATCCCCGACGGCGCCGTCCTGTACTGGGAAAACCAGGCCCGACCGGTCAACGTCATAAAAGAGACTGCCACTATCACGAATGTAAGTTTGATTTTGCAACATGGAAATATAATATCATGACAGCGACGTTCTTCTAGTGCATTGTGTGCGATGCCATATTGCTCTGGAGATTATACATAATATGGAATAAGAAGGTGAAAGTGTCCATATTTCCCGTACGTTTGACAAGTTCATGGTTGCCAATCTCTTTCACTGAGGCAAAGCGTACGCTAGGCCATCATGGTTCTGGCATTTGGTGGTCAGTCCTCGGTCCCCCTTGGTTTTTCTATTCTTATCTTATCGCTACATCAAAGTCTGTGGTTACATTTCCATATACCACGTAGCAACTCTGGATCTCCAGCCAGAATCTCTTAGTATCCTTTACCGATGGCTCCAGGCTTCGTATTCGCTGTCCCTAGCAACACAGCTTTCCGTCACTGCAATGATTGCCGCTCGCATCTGGTGGGTGTCGCGACGAACAGGATCCTGGAAAGCCAGTCCAACGGCCAAGCCCTACATGAACATCATTTGGATGATCATCGAGTCAGGGAGCAATATCTGCCGTCACATCGACTCTCTTCCTTGCTTTCTTCAATACAGTGGGCAAGATTAGCATTATACTTGGCGATTCTCTGGGGCAGATAAGTGTATGATGTTTCTGCTTCTTTTCTCGCTGTAGGACGGCGCTAACTCTCTCGGTAGGCTATCGCACCAGCTCTGATCTTATTCCGCGTTGGATTGGAGGAGCAGGTGAAGGTAGAGAGCAATGAGCCATCGTACAATCTTCATGTACGCCGCACATTGCGCGTCACAGTAGATAATTCGGTATATTCGGACCAGACTTACTTGAAGTCCGAGAATCCATCAGTGGAGAAGATGGCGTAGTAATACAGAGATTGGGTATACTCCCACAGCACTCTACCTAGATTGTTAGGAAAAGTAGATTCTAAAAGGATTAGCATAAACGTTTTTCTTGATACCGCAGTAAAACCAAAGTAAAACGGACCGAGGTATTTTGATTGACTCGGAAGTCTTATCGTTGTACATTCCCATGCTCATAGTCTGTATTCAGATGATATTCCACTTCAGGTCACTGAAAGACCGCGCCGGACCGTGACCGTCGTATCCGGATTAGGACGCCTCTGCCACGTGGATACTGTCCTTTCTTGATTGTCACCACCACTACCATCTTGTCTTCATCGTTCAACCGACTCCCAGCGAGTGGGAATTGTCTCCATCCAAGATAACCGGGATTTAATGATTCCCGTGCCCACAGGAAGAATCGATTAGAAGGCATCATTCCGCGCCCAAACCAGGGTCGTCATGTCGTTTTCTGGAGGCGTCTAATTTGTGATGCAGACGACACCATCACTGACACGTCTTGTTGGCGCCCCTGCTTCATTGACAAGCATAGTCACGCTCGGAATCCCTATCAATTTCGAAAATACCCAACCATGCTCGACGCGGAGAACCTGATGAGACTTGGGAGAGTTCGAGATATGGCGTTGTAGATGCTTATCTGATGCCCTCGCTTTGTGGCTAATGCATCCAGGTAACAACGGTTTATTTACAGCTATATCCATGTTGGTATCAGAACGCCTTTGCGTTTTGTTCATCTTTTAAATAATCCCTAGCGCCTTGCTACCGGAAATCAGACGCCAAGACAAATAAACAGAGATACTTCTGCACATCGCTCCACATATTTTATCGGACTGGTGCATCGCCGCCATGATGCGATCACCTTCCAAGGGGCAGAAGAGCTCCTTGCCCAGCCAATGGCGCACCATGTTCATAACCCGACGGTCAAGGAATAAGTCTCGATAACTTTCCCTATACACTTCCTGCATCCAGGTAGCCCATTCATTCGTTTTCTTAACCGCTGGCGGTGGTGATGTTCCTGCATCTTTCGTACGTCTACTTCTACCACTATATCGCTTCCCTTTAATGACATATTTCACAAGTTTATCTTTAATTTTTTGGACACTACGTGTCTTTGCCCTCAACATCTCAGTCCCACGCCATGGTTCCCAGAATCGGGATGTCATGGTCAACCTGACATACTCTCCAAGCGACTCTCCGTGCTTCTTTCTGAGAAAGGTCTGGAACATCCATGGACAACCACATTTGTCCAGAAATGCAGTCAATATTACTGGATTCACCGCCAACGTGTCTACTAATATTACATTTGAACATGTTGGGCGAGTATTATTATGTCTATCTCCAGTCTACGTCAAAAGCTCATCCTTCATTTTTTCAGAACCTTTCGTGTCTTTGCGTTCAATATCTCTGAGTAAGCTGTTTCCATTATAGATGTATACCCTTATCTCATGAGGGGATTCAGCTTGACCAATTACACCGACTCCTTTTCCCAGTATAGCATCGCACAAAGTCAAAGTGTACATATTCAATGGTCTGAGTCACTAGACGACAAGAACGATGGTCGCAATAGAAAAGATCACAAGGAGAGCAAAAACCGGGGCAATAGGACCTCAGGAAATTTGGGAACAACGTAAGTTATCCAACGTCCGAAAACTCTCCATCTTATATTCTTTTGACAGGCAAACTGTCAAGGCGGTACCAGTAGCTTCCGCTTCCGCGCTATCTGATTCGACCTCGTGAGTTCTGTCGAAATATTAAAATTGAATTGGAAAATACTTAGATCTTGCAGGAACTACTCTTCTTCACTCGCAAGAGCATCGCCAGTGGCTCTAGTTTGGGGTTTCATTTTAGGACTATTATTAGTGACTACACCGTAATCTATTTGAAGTGGTTTCCGACTGTACTGGACTCATGTCCACTCCGAGGTTCGTTAATTAAACGCGATATAAACGCCGGCGGCTTGATTCATTAGCTTCTGCCGATTCCTTGATGCTTATTACCCATTCGAAGGCCAGCATATGGAGTTACCGCTTTCTCACGTGTTTAAACGTTGTCATTCATCCGAATCATTCATGCACTGCAGCTCTCGACATTACCTCAGTTGTCGTCTCCCTGGCGAACTGGATGAATACTGGATGATTACACCACTCAACACATCATTTGTTGCTTGATCCGAGGTACTCATAATGAGATGCTTTTTTTCCGCTGGTAAATATTACGTACGTGATGCTACTAAGAATTTTGATTTCTAGATCTGCGGCTGATAATAGACGACACCTGTTCATTCAGGCTCATCAAGACATGATTGTTGTCTGGCACAGGAAGAGATGAAGTGATATGCCTCGCCTATAAATGGATTGGCAGGCCGACCTCGATCTCCCTGTTCGTCTTCAACAGCTTTGATGGAAATTGCCGCCCTCATATTCAATGCCTCTGACCGTTGAAGACCGCACAGATATATCATAATCCATTCCTCTTTTTTGCTCACGTTCCACAAGTTGGAATGGTTGATGCTCCTTTCCATGCGTGAGTCTCCGCGAACATTTGGCGATTAGAAACTCATTTCTATCAGGATATCTACTCTTGCGCTGGCTTCCTTTTCCTTAGCCCTTCAGATCCAAGTCGTGGACGAAAACCATATATTACAGGGACAGAATACCACAGTGTTCCTCATACACACAGAGGGAGATCCTACCGATGTATTCCTCAAGAAGCATCGACTTGCCAACAATAGCAACAAATCCAACGACGTGGTCAAAGTGACCAACTTCACTTCCAACACAACAGTTAATGTTAATTTTAATCACAGCAAGTACGCTTAGTCAAATTTCCCTTAAATTTGCCAACCTAACCAAACCTTTCAGCCAGTATGAGATTTATGCTTATGGGAATGGGACGTAGGTTGCAACCTTTGACTCTGGTCTCATCACTGACTTTTATATGCAGAATAGACCCGTCTGGGAAAAATGCAATAGCGACAAGTGACGTGTTCGAAGTACATAACCCTGACCAAGGCGCATCGTGAGGAATATTCTATGTCTTACTAACTTTGAGAGCAGGTTTTGATTTTTTTCAGGTCGCATCATTCACACCATGGCTCTGATAAAGGGCTAATAGTCGGCGCAGTATTAGGCTCTACGGCGCTTATTATCATCATTCTGCTTACCATTTACCTGATCTTCTTCCGCTCCCGTCGTCGTCAACGCTTCCAGGATCGACTAGTGCGCCATTCCGACACTCCAGCGAGCTCTTTCGTACAATATCTCTACGCAAAGTATCCTCCAGGTCGAAAATCAGGCAGCGCAAGTTATAGAGACAGTCCTCCGCCTGTATACGCCCGTTCATCTCCAACATCAGCTCGTATATCGTTAGCGCGTAGCATGACGACGAATTCCATCCCTTTCTTCTTCGACGACTTTACAGCACAAACTTCTCACTGACCGGCAGATGGAAATACAAGATCGTCTGCATGGTTTGCAGGAGAAACTGTTGAAATTAGAGGGAGCAAGTCGGGTGATTCAGGGTGACATCGAGGCGGCCGAGAATGAAGCAGAAATTCTAGATACGAAAGCGACAATTGGGATGCTGAAGGACTTTCTGGAGTCGCCTTGGGCGTTCAATGCTACGGACGTTATGCCGTCCGAGATGAGTCCCTTCTTTACATCCTGATGTTATATCTAGTCATGTTATATACCAATTTCTGTAGGTCACATAGTAGTTCTTGGACCCTACAATGTCATTTGGAAAAGAAGCCCGGGAGGTCAATGAAATGTCGACATTTACCCCGATCATGGGGAAGTTCTCTCTACGTGTCTGAGATTACGTTTGAAATTCAGCCGACCGCTATTACTTTCCGGGATAAGATCTATGTGTGTTCATCATGTTTCCAATGAAAATTCAAGAATGAAACCAATGAATCTAACAGTATCTGATTTTATCTCCCGGTCAATCTGCCCATCATCCCTCCTTCGTACATCAATATTTGTTGTATCTTCGCAAAGAACAGCTTCTTTGTTTTATATCCCACGCTCAAATGATATATGAATCAGCTTACGTTTCTTGAAATGTTTGCATCGCAGTATTGCTGTACTATCCGTCCCCCAGACCTCTGACAGTTCGTATGTCTCGCTGCGAAGCCGCACTCAGGGGCAGTGCTGCTGAGTATATACTACTTTCTCTTTGACCGGGGCAACCGCTCTGTCACGTATTGCGTACATTGCCGTGTCTGGCTTCGGCAACTTATGCTAGTAGTCCGAATTCCTCAATTACTTCTGGGATTACGACGCCTTCGTACGTTTATTGCACCCTATACTCCATAGTCAGACTGACTTATGACTATTTGGTAACGATCACCTCTGTTAGCACAGATACGACTATTACGGCGGGCGCCAAGCAAGCGACATCTTCCTATCATTCGAGTTTCGGGCCATTGATTATGAGGTGTGCTTCCTTCCCGCTGAATCTACATATTTATTTCAGTCATCCTCCATGCTTCCATAGTTCCTCCCGACATATGGGGAATAGTTCAATCACTAATAATGCTTCTCAGTGCGCTGTCTTGAATGATTCTTACGTGCACTGTAAAGTTGGCCCTCAACTTAGAACTACGATCAACGCTACATCTTCATATCACCTTTCGGACATGTCTGTTGCTATGTAGGGTCCTCAATCCTGCGCCATAAATTGCATGTTTACTGACAGCCTATATCTGTCCTAGATGTCGTTGAAGTCTTCGACTGCGCCGCCTTCGAGCTCGAATCAAAAACCTACGTCTTCTTCTATTGGTATGCGATTCAAAACACCCCATATCGTGGGCGTAACAATCGGGTCTTTTGTGTTCCTGTTACTTCTTATAGGACTACTCGTATATACTTTCCACTGCCGACAGCACCGAAGCAAATATCGTGTCATATTTCATCGCGCCATGATGGTTCGAAAGCGCTCGAAATGTCCTTCTCACCTTTCACTCCACAGCAAAAGATTCTGATACTTACACAAACTTTACGGATGCAGAAAAACGTGCTCCTGTACTTCTATTGGAAGAGAAAATGTTGCAGCCAGTCACCGGCCTAAGAAATACTGTTCCGAGGATTCATGGGGCAACAGATCGGAGACTCCGTCTCCCCTCCCTGCTCACACAGACCACCAGATAGAGCTACACGATGTGTTGGTGAAGCAGAAGACTGAGTTGATTAGGTTCAAGACAGAATTAAGGCGGGGCGGAGAGGTACAAGAGGAGATTGATGCGCTCAAGGCGAGGATCACAGGTCTGGAGGATGCGTTAAAATTCCCCTTCACAGCTGGCTGGTGACTATTTTGGGGTGGTCAAAATGCGTGAAAAATGGATGAAAATGGTATAAAGTTTTGGCACCAGATTTTGCTGCATGAAAATCAATAGTTTTAACTAAGCAATATGCAACTAAATTATATAATCTTGCTGGTGTTTAATCCCCGGGGAATATAATAATTTTGCAGTAGCTAGAATGAAAGCAATATTATAAATTCACTCGCACTTCGAAAACCTATTGTTTTGCTGTCTGGCAAAATGCAGGATGTGATCCGTATTTTGACTGATCCGGAATGCCTTATTTAGACTGGTGGGCAGCAAAAGGCTGAATTTTGTCAGAAGTCTAAATAAGGCATTCCGGATCAGTCAAAATACGGATCACATCCTGCATTTTGCCAGACAGCAAAACAATAGGTTTTCGAAGTGCGAGTGAATTTATAATATTGCTTTCATTCTAGCTACTGCAAAATTATTATATTCCCCGGGGATTAAACACCAGCAAGATTATATAATTTAGTTGCATATTGCTTAGTTAAAACTATTGATTTTCATGCAGCAAAATCTGGTGCCAAAACTTTATACCATTTTCATCCATTTTTCACGCATTTTGACCACCCCAAAATAGTCACCAGCCAGCTGTGCTTGGCGCTGGGATATACCGATGACGTGCCGGTTGTGGTGTCAAGAGTCCTGGATTGGATGTAAAGATGGGACGCTGACCCTCCTAGCTAATGCTACGATTTATAAGACGCAGACGTGAAATAGATGAATTGCTATGTCCGGACATAACACAGACATTGCTTTAGTTTCTGTAACTTGTAATTTACTTGACATTGATACATGTGCATACATTAGATAATATTCCTTACTAGCTTTCGACACTCTGAGACCCTTGTTAACAATGGAACTGCGAACAGATACATTACACACTTAGCAACACAAAGAATTCCATACAAGACACAACAAAATGCACCAGTGTCACTACCAGTAGCCCCTCCGATCTCAGTCAAGAGAAGTGCGACCGCAGTAACCATAGCAACATCAATATGCAGGACGCTAGCTTGTGCACCTACCTGGATCATGACGGACCCCATACCGCCGCCGATACTTTGGAGGATCTGAGTCCAAACGATCTCCGCGTCTGACATGTTGGCACCGCGGGAGTGGATCATTAGACCAACACCGAACAATCAGATACATAGGCCAATGATGAGCATCAGCTGTGACGAGGTGAGTGAGGAGGCGGAAATACGTGTACGTGAGAAAGGTTACCTTGTATCGATGGAAATAGCGCATCGATGCACCAACACATATGCCGAAGAATATGAGTCCGATAGATTCGGTCTGGATGAAGTAGGTCATGTTGATTAAGGTCCTGCATACCGAACATCAGATACTTTCAATGTAAGCACGCCAGTCGCTCCTACCACAACTTCACGACGAGATAAAAGGAGTATTGGTACACATATGTCAGGCAGAAGGAGATCTAGTCGGATGTGGGCTTATTGAATGATGGAAACGGAGAGAACGCACGAAATCAAGGAAACCGATCAAACTTGCACCAACGGCGCCTCGGTTCTTGGCGTATCTCCATATAAAACCACCGGGAACTTTGCAAACTTGAATTCCCAAGGACCGATAACCAGGATGAGCACATAGCCAATATCCACTACGGCGATCACTGATACTAAGCATAATCTCGTAAACGACCGGAAACCAGGCAGTAAATAACCCCTACGGTTCTGCCATTTCCCTTTCGAATTGTCCGCTCGCATCAGGGAAAGCAGCATTAACCTGAGACACGCTCCTCTAAGCGCCAAGCGGATGACGTCGAACCGAGAGGTGAGGCCGGTGAGGTGCAGCGTCTTCTTAAAGAGTTTAATTCTTTCTCCCGTATTCAGTACTGGAGTAGACAGACACCCAGGACACATACCTCGACTGGCTTCTCCGGCACCAAACCAAGCATCCTCGCCTTGCTCTCCGCCCAAACAAGAGTGACTATGAGCGGAGTCAAGAATTCAGTAATCAAGATCGCGAACATCCCATCTGTAGCAAGCGGAATCAATACGGATATGGAGGCGCTTAAACGAGACTCACAACCCCATCTCCATCCAGCGCCATTGAGGACCTGCGTGCTGGTGAAAGCGTTGAAGATGAATGGGCCGGTTACGAGTTGCTATATTAGAAAGCCGAGGCGGTGTGGGGCCTGAATTAGTGAGAGAAAAGGCGCGCGCGCTGTTGGTATGGGAGAAGAGGGAGAGAAAGGAAGAGACGTGATGGTGATGACGCGTGTCCACCATGCCGCATCAGCCGAATACCGGTGTTTGCCGCACTCCTTGTTTGCCTCTTCCGCGATGTTCATGCATCTGCGGTTGATCTGCGGCCTTGTACACGCCATCCGCCCATTCTTCATCCATACGTGATACTATCAAGAACCAGATCATTGGATGTGTCACAGATATAAGTCGCCATCTGTTCATTCGAGTTCATCAAGATATCAGAATGGTCTCAGGCTACTAACATTCCGTTCCATGCATAATGCGTCAGTCTCCACGAAATGTTGACGATTATCAACTCATTTTTAGCCGCTTATCGTCTCTTGCGCCGGCGTCCTTTTCCTTGGCCTTCGGATCCAAGTCAGAGACGAAATTCATATATCAAATTGGCTAGAGCACAATGTCTATACACCAAGAGAGAGATCCTGCCAATGTATTCGTCAAGTAATATTGACGTGAAAAATATAGCGACATATCGAACGGCGTGGTCAAAGTCACCAACTTCACTGCCAACAAAACAAGTCAGTATCACTTTGAATCGCAGCGAGTACGCCTGGTCGACATAATCAAAACTTTCAGAAAGTAGAACGTCTCAACTTACTATATTCCGGCGTCGGCTTCAACGATTTGATTGTGGTCTTATCACCGACTTCCTGCGAAAGGTGCGCTGCGGAAAGTAACGTGTTCGAAGTACAGGACGACCATAAACAAGGCGTATCGTGGGAAGTATTTTACGTCTTAGTATCTTTGAGGACAGTTTGGTTTTCAGGCTGCATCATTCCCACAATAGTTCTGATAAGGAGCTGATCGTCAGCGCAGGATAAGGATCTGCGGCGCTTATTGTCATCTTTCTGCCTACGATTTACCTGATCTTCTTCCGCTTGCATCGTCGTCAACGCTTCCGGGATCGATCAGTGACCATAAAGTCCGTGGTCCCCTCGACAATGAATTCACAGCACCCACCTCCCACTGATCGGAAGATAGAGATGCAAGGTCGTATTTATGGATGCTATACATGTCGGGATGCTCTCTATCCTCCAACACAACATATGATTCCGAAAGGAAGCCCGGGAGGATAATGGGTGGCTGAGGGATTATACCGTTCAAGGGGAAGTTCTTTCTGCATTTCCAAGTTCACCTTTGAAATTCCAAAATTTCTTTACCAATATTACATTCTAAGATCAAATATACGTTTATTTTAGTCACGTATCAACATTATTATCATTACCTTAAAAGTAACAAGCCAAACGGTCTGATTCTAAACCCTGTCCCCAGTCCTCCGCATGATATACAACCCAACCCGTCTCCCAGGCCACTGATAGTTCCCGTTTCCTTCTGCTAAGTTGCAGTCAGAGGCTTAAATGGAGCTGGATCCGTATTATCTTTCTGTTTGACCGCGGCACACACTCTGTCACATACACAATTGCTGCGTCTCGTTTACAGGCTAAGGTGAGACGACATGCTGGTCCAGGTTATTCTGTGACTTGTGTATTCCATCCTATTGCTACAGAGGAGAAGTATTCAAACGCATTGACAGACTTTGTTTCCATTTTAATATTTCGGCTGGCTTTCGTTTCGATTCTGTTAAAGGGAATGCGACAGTTGGGATAGCCCTCACTCTGACCTGGCATATTCAACAAGGCGACCCAAATGAATTATACTTGGAGAGAAGAAATAGCTCCCAGCAGCCTGGCGAAGGGGATCCAATATCCTTCACGCTGCCGGATAATAATATCACCAATGGGACAGTGATAGTCGATTTCCCGTCTCCTGGGTGTGTTTGTCGTCTGTTAATATATCAATCTGATTTTCATCTTTCAACTGATGTTTTGTTTACCATAGGTCCTACGTCGTTGAAGCAATGAGGCACAAAGACGAGCCGGTCCTGACGAGCGTGTCAATCTTTGCTACTAATCCTAATTCCGAAAATAATTCAAGTCTTACAACATCGTCTGCGTACGTTTACTCTTCTCCAATAATCGTAACAAGGACAGCTCATCATTTATTTGTGGTAATTACCAGCGCTGCGAGCACAACTACACTAGTTACTCTGTTGCCGGTAAACACTTCTTCTATTGATTCTCCATCGTACAAATCTGCTTCGATTTCATTGCCTGGAGAATCAACGGCTCAGAGGTTCGTTTCCTCGCAACAAATCTCGTCTATTATGTCACTCACTCTTCACATTTTAATAGCTCTTCTTACAGTCACGGAAAGCAGTTTGATCGCTGGTAGTCCTTCAAGGTGCGCATTTTGAGGGATTCGTGCTTTAGCTGTAAACATGAACATAACCTTTAGAACTACCTGCAACCGCTGCGTCTACATCCAGCAGCTCGCCCTCGCATAAACCCCGCAACCCATCGACAATCATCGGAGCTGTGATTGGCTCTATACTATTCCTCCTCATCATCTTGGTAGGAGTACTCCTTTTCCGCCGCCTGCGGAGAAATCGAAAGCACCAGTCATCACCCAGATCCATCGTTGCGTTTCGAGATCAACAAATACATCATTCCTCCCAGGATCCGGAGCATGGCGTGTTGCACAAGCTGCGAGGACAAGATGCACCTGTACCAGCTTCAGTGGAAGTAGGGCCCGAAGTACCGATTTTGTCATCAATAAACTCTGGGATGACAGAATCAGGAAGGGACGATGAAGAGTCAATGGACCATCTTCCAGGCAAGGTGAGAAGGAGGGTGTTGGTCACAAGTCCAATATCTGTATCCCCAGATCATAATTCCCCCCACCATCGCTTTCCGGAGTTTTAGCCCAACCGGACAGTCATCAAAGTCCAAAGAAAGAGTCAACCTTTCACGCAAGCACTTCGGCACTACAATCTTATGAAACGAATGATGAAATGGCAGAAGAGATTATGAGGTTGCGTACCCAGATCCAGCAGTTTGTCATCGAGAAACCGTCCGTATGGATCCAAGATAACGAGACAGAGCCGCCTCCAGCATATGTTAAAGAAGCGTAGAGAATATGAACAGACATGTAGCATTGACACTTAGTCGACTTTAGAATTAGTTCAGCATCAGTGACTGTTATTGGAAGAATGTAGCAGCGTTTTTTGATGGACTCAAGTCTCAGTTATGCGTGTTGGGATTTGGGGGCTTCGACGCGACAATTTAGCAGTCACGTAGTCGCTCTCACGAAGTCACTTAAAATCTATGGTTACCTCTGCCACAATCGCCATCCCTCCTTGCCCACTTCGACGTGGAATTTAACGCTATAATAAGCTGCTTATACATATTCGCATGCTCATCGACTTGTCGTCGACAGTTCATATGGTAAACCATCTCCGCATCAAGTTTCACGTTCATCGATGATCAATGCTGTGTAAGCGTTATAACCGTTCACCCTCACCGCTTCACCATTCACTGCACGGTACACAAAACGGCTTCCGTGTTGAACATTCTGATATCTGAATCACTCCTTGCAGGTGACTAATTAGTGTCTGTCAAAATGTGATAGAAATAATTGGAATATAGATGAAATTTCGACAGTCTTTGACCACAGCAAAACATGTGGGCTTTACCATGGAAGGGAACCCGGCTTATTTTTATTTATCACAGCGCCTTGGTCAAAATGTCATATATTATCCACCCATTTTCGCCGTTTTTGCCAGTCCGAACATAGCTTTTTACCAGAGTGAATGGTGCATTGATCGACTTCTATCTCATGATTCCCGTCCCATTCATATCTCCATAACTGTGTACGACAGTCCCTCTGTATCCTTGACCACTGATAGTTTCGGCTTTTCTCTCGGAGCTGCATTCATATGCGGTGCATCCAAGTCTATACTCTCCGACATTTCACCACGGCACTCTGCCCGCCACGTATTGTGCACCAAAATTGCCACGTCTCGTTGCCTGGCTAGGCGAGGTGATATGTTGGTCCAGTTTATTTTGTAAGTCGTGTATTTTATCCTACTACTACAGCGGAGAAGGATTCAAACTTACTGGACAGATTTTGTTTTCATTTTACGACTTCGGCCGGCTTTCATTTCGATCCTGTTGAAGGGAATGCGACAGTTGGTACATCCCTCACTCTGACCTGGTATAGAGATCAAGGCGACCCACAAGAATTTAAATTTAAGCGAAGAAATAGCACTCAATATTTGGGTCAGGGGGATCCAGTACCTTTCACACCGCCTGATAGTGGTACCACCGACGGGACAGTGATGGTCAATTTTCCAAATCCTGGGTGCGTTCGTGGTCTGTAACTTGAACCTCTCGAGTCTCATAATTCAATTTCACGATTTCATACCTCAGAAAATATACCATTGATGTGATAGTCGACAAAAGCGGTTTGGTACCGATGAGCCCACTGATTAACGTCATTAATCGGGATCCCCTCAGCACTACGACGACTGGAGCTGCTAGCACTCCAAGGGACACCCAATCCACGTGCGTTGTCTGTTAATTTCGTACAATTCCCCGCCTTATAATTTATATGCCTATCCAGGACCCAGACTTCATCGGATTTTTTGGATTCACCCCCTACGAACGCGAGTCAAAATGCATCGTCTTCCGATAGTTTGCGATTGAAAACACACGAAATTGTTGGTGCCACAGTCGGATCTTTTGTATTCTTGTTATTCCTAGCCGCCCTCGTATACACACTCCTCCGGCGACAGCATCGAAACAAATATCGTGTCACATTTCATCGCGACAGGATGGTCAGAAAACGCTCGAATGCATCCTTCTCGCCTCTCACCCCCACAGCAAAGGATTCGAATACATATACAAACTTTACGAATATAGAAAAACGTGCCGCCGGTAGTTCTATCGAGACGGAAGATACTGCAACTGGTCCCGATCCTAAGAAAGAGTGCTCGGAGTATTCGCTGCCCGCTCCGCTAGGCAATAGATCCGAGACGCCATCTCCCGTACTCGCACACACAGACCGCCAGATGGAACTACATGACGTATTGATGAAGCAGCAAACTGAGCTGATCAGGCTGAAGACAGAATTGAGGCGGGGTGCAGACGCGCAAGAGGAGATTGATGCGCTCAAGGTGAGAATCATAAGTCTGGAGGAGGCGTTGAAATCGCCCTGGGCGCTGGGATATACAGATGTCGTGCCGGTTGAAGTTTCAAGGGTCGTGGATTCGATGTAAAAATGAGGACACTGGCCCTCATAGCCATTGCTACGATTCATAGCTTCAAACATACACAGACAATACAGACGCGTACGTGAAATAGATGTACCGCCAACTTCAGATATACAGAGACATTACCATATTTTCTGTAAACTGCAATATACTTGATCAGTAACTCATCATTCGCTTTGCTAAAGCAAACGACGAACCAGAGGTAACACCTAATCGGATGGGATCGCCCTTCGAGTATGTCGTTACCATAGTAATACTCGCATAAAGAGCTGCTCGTTCCTCGGCCGAGACACGGCAAGCACTTCGCTAATTTATTCGGTATCATTCCGGTCCAGATACCACCAGCTGAGAAAGAAGATCGTCAGAGATAATACGATACAAGATGCAACGAAACGCACTGATACCACTTCCAATGGCTCCCCCGATCTCAGTCCAGAGAAGCACAACTGTCATTACCATGGCAACATCGATGAGGAACACGAGCTTGAGCAGCTACCTGGATCGTGACGGACGCCATGCCACAGCCCATACTTTGCAAGATCAGAGTCCGAACGATTTACGTGTCTGACGCATTGGCCCCGCGTGAGTGAACCATCAGACCAACACCGAGGAATCTAATACATGGGCCGATGATCATAAGCTGAGACGAGGTGAGTGAGGAGGCGGGAATGTGTGTGCATCAGAGAGCGTACCTTGTATCGATGGAAATAGTGCATGGCTGCACCAGCACAGATGTCGAAGAATGTGAGTCCCACAGATTGGGTCTGAGTAAAGTAGGTCATGTTGATCAAAGTCCTGGACACACAACATCAGACGATGTGGATGAAAACACAAAAGTCACTACTACCATGGCTTCACGACAAGAAAAAGGAGTACAGGTACACGTAGGTCAAGTAAAACAAGATCTAGTCGCATGTGAACTTATTGGATCAAGAAAGCGAAGGCGGACGCACGAAGTCAAAGAAACCGATAAGCGGAGGAGCTCACAAGCAATGCCATCATTAATGCTAAGCATAGCCTCATAAACGACGGGGAAAAAAAGGAGAAAAAGTGCAATCAATATCACGCACGGTTGCGCTATTGTCCCTTCGCATAGTCGCCAGTGTCAGGGGAAGCCAGCTCGACGCGACACTGGTTGCCATGAACACCTGACTGAGGACATCGAGCTTTGAGGTGAGATCGAAGACCTTCTCATACCAAGGTATACTCTTTCGCGGAACAGAGCAAAACGGAGAAAGAGAAGTATGTTTCGACTCAGTTTGACGGAAAGAACGTGAGAGTAAGGAAGAGAGAAAGTGACGTAACGGTAACGACGTCTGCCATGCCGCATCAGCCAAGTACCGGGCATTGCCGCTTTGTTGCGTTCCTACGCAGCCAAGCCAAAGTACGAAGTCGAAGCTCCTGCGCCCTCTGAAACATGCCAGGTATATTTCTCCCTCCTTCGTCTTGATATATATCTGAGCCACGCTCACTCCTTCTTGGAGGTACGGAAATTGTTGTTACCACTGTTGAATGCCGTGCTTCAGAAACATCTTCTCAAGTTCCCTTCCTGTCTCACCAATTTCGTTGACCATGGTACAATGTGCCATTCTGCTATGAATACAAGTTATAGACGCATTCCACGACCGTAATGATGGGTGGATTCACTTGTTGAATATGTACACCCCAATATCTAATGTTATTCTGGTACACACATTGCGACTGTCGTGCTAGGTGACAGGTCTGGGAGAGAGCGGGGATTCGGGAAATCACTAGTGAGTGGTGGATGTAAAACGGGAGAAGCTTGGAAGCCGTACTCCGAGGAACTGGACCGTGCCAACGGTTCCAACATCGACAGTACTTAACATGGTACTGGTGGAACTGTTAACGCGCGATGCATCCAATGAAAATTCAAGACTGAGATCAAAAACCAACAGCACCTGATTCTCTCCATCCTGTCAGTGGTCAGCTACTCACCATCCCTCTGCATATCAGAATTCGTTGTATCTTCGCAAAGAATAGCTTCTCTGTTGTACATCCAATACCTGACTGATACAGGGATCACCTTTCATTCATTCGGATGTTCGTATCGCGATGTTGATATATTACCTGTCTCCGGAACAAACTGATGGTTCGTGTGTCTCCGCCAAGAAATATTCAGAGGCAGTGCAGCTGAGTCCATACTTTTATCTAGTTTGACGCGCGGTACTTGCTCTCCCACTTATTACGCATACACAATCGTGGCGTCTCGCTTACCGGCTGGGTGAGGCGGTATGCTGGTCCAGTTTATTATGTGAGTCGTGGATTTCATCCTATTACTACAGCCGTAGAAGGATTCAGATTTACTGGACAGATTTTGTTTCCATTTTACTATTTCGACTGGCTTTCGTTTCGTTGATGTTGAAGAGAATGCGAATGTTGGGATACCCTTCACTCTGACCTGGCATAGGGATCCAGGCGACCCACTGGAATTTCAGTTTGAGCAAAGAAATGTCTCCCAACCGGCTGGTCAAGGAGAGCTAATACCTTTCACACCGCCTGATAATGGTACCACCGACGGTATAGTGACCGTCAATTTTCCAGCTCCTGGGTGCGTTGGTGGTCTGTAAATTGAATCTCTCGAGTCTCACCTTTCAATTTATCTCTTTCATACCACAGAACATATGTCGTTGAAATAATAGTCGACAACCACTCAATAAGAGCGACGAGCTCGCCAATTTTTGCTAGTAATCAAGATGCCCAAAATAATCACAGTCTTGCGCCGTCATCTACGTACGTTCATTGTTCTCTATTACTCCTAACGAGAGTGACTCTTGATTTCTTCGTGGTACTGGCCAGCTCTTCAGCCCCGGTCATAATAAGTACTCAAAGCTTCAACCCCTCTTCTGAGCCGATATCATTGAACTTTGCTCGTAGTTCCTCATCTGGAGTATCAACCACTGAGAGGTTTGTTTCCTTGCCGCAAAATCCATCTATGTATGCCACTCACCCTTCACATTGCAACAGCTCCTCCCAAATCAGTGAAAGCGGCTCGACTGCTGGTAGTGCTTCAACGTGCGCAATTTCGAGGAATTCATACTTTAGCTGCAAATATGACTATAACTTAGAACTACCAACATCCTTACACCTTCATCTGACCTCTCTTACACTAGTGATGCTGCGTAAGTGGTCCTCCATCCTTGCCGTAAAATCAGTAAATGTATTTTTCTCAACCTTCACATTTCAATAGCTCGCATATCACCGAAAGCGGTTCGATCGCTGGTAGTCCTTCAATGTGCGTTTTTTCAGCAGTTCACGCTTTAGCTGTAGACATGAATATCACTTTTAGAACTGCCTCCACCCCTGCATCTACATCTAACAACTCCTCGCATAAACCACGCAACACATCGACAATAATTGGAGCCGTGATTGGCCCTATACTGTTCTTCATCCTCCTTTCTGTAGGAGTAGTTGTTTATCGCCGCCTACGCAGGAATAGAAACCACCGATCATCACCCAGATCCATCGTTGCGTTTCGAGACCAACAAATACAGCCTTCCTCCCAGGATCCGGAGCATGGCGTGATGCACAAGCTGCGAGGACCAGATGCATCTGTACCAGCTTCAGTGGAAGTAGGGCCCGAAGCACCGATTTTGTCATCAATAGATTCTGGGATGGCAGAATTAGGAACCGAAGATGCAGAGTCAACGGACCATCTTCCAGGCAAGGGGGAAAGGCGGGCGTTGGCTGCAAGTCCAATTTCTGTATCCCAAGATGATCATTCCCCCGCACATCTGCCTCTCAGAGGTTTAGCCGAATCCGACAGTCGTCAAATTCCGGATGAAGAGCCGATATCGCACGCAAGTACTTCAGCACTACGACCTCGTGAAACGAAGGATGAAATGGCCGAAGAGATCCTCAGGTTGCGTACCCAAATCCAGCAGCTCACCATCGAGAGACCGTCGGTATGGAATCAAGGTAGCGAGAGGGACCCTCCTCCGGCATATGTTGAAGAAGTATAACAGGAACGGACGTGTAACTCTGATACCTGGTGAAATGATGGGATTCATTATTAGGGACTATCATTTAAGGAAATTTGCAGCATTGTTGAACGGATATTTATTTCATTAAATTTTGTTCTTATAATATCTACGGTACTTGCTTCTGTTACTACTTGGTCGACTCTTGATTTGTTTTTAGGGTCTGTCGTTTTAAAAAGTAGTTTAGAGAAGGTGGCAGCATTTTTGGATGAAATTTTGTTTCATTTTCTTGCTATTCATTTTCGTGCTATAGTAGTATCTGCAATGTGTGATTCTAAACCTAAAGGTGCCAGTATCTCAGGATTCAATTCTCCGCTATGCCTGTTGGGATTCAGGGGCTTTGACGCCAATTCGACACGACAACCAATTAGTCACGTGGCCGCTCTCACGAAGTTTGAAATCCATCACCATTCCATGGTTAGTAGTTACCTCCGCCACAAAGGCTGGGATCCCTTCTCACCTCCTTCGACGTACAATTTCGCGCTATTATAAGCTCCTCGAGTATTTTCTCACGATCATTGACAGTTGATATAATGAACCGGCTCCGCATCAAGTTTCAAGTTCATCGATGATCAATGCTATGTCAGTATTGTGACCGTTCGCCGCATCAGCATTCATTCAATCATTGCGCGGTATCCGGAAACAGCTTTCGTGTTGAACATTCTGATATTTGAATGGTACACCCATCGGCACCCACCTCATGATTCCCATCCCACGTTCGTATCTCAATAGCGGTGTGCTATGGCTCATTTGTATCCCTGACCACTGATAGTTTCGGCATTTCTCTCAAAGCAGTATTCCTATGCAGTTATACTCTCCAGCGTTTTGACCGCGGCACCCATCCTGTCAAATACTGTACATACACTGGCTAGGAAAGGCGCAATGTCGCTCCGGATTATTTTGTAAGTCGTGTCTGTCATCGCAGCAATATAGCGCATTGAGTAATCAACCTCACCGGACAGATTTTCTTTCCATTTTGCTCTTTCGGCTGGATTTAGTTTCGATTCTGTTGAAGGGAACTTGAATGCGACAGTTGGGATACCCTTCCCTCTGGCCTGGCATACTGATGGCGACCAAGAAGTATCCCACTTTGAACAAACAAATAGCTCCCAATCGTCTGGTCAAGGAGTTAAAATACAGCCTGATAATAATGCCACCCACTCCGGAACGGTGACACTCAATTTTCCATCTCCTGGGTGCGTTCGTAGTCTGTCAATTGAACCTCTCGAGTTTCATCTTTCAATTTGTCTCTGTTCTATCACAGAGGATATACCATTGAAGCAATAGACAACAAAGGCTCAAATATGGGGGGAAGCCCGCCAATTCTTGCTATCAATCCAGACGCCGGAAATAATATCAGTCTTAGACCGTCGTCTACGTACGTTCATTGCTCTCTATTAGTCCCAATGAGCCCAGCTTATCATTTCTCTGTGGAAAGGGCCAGCTCTACGAGTACAGCCGCAGTAACTACTTCACTCTCTTCAACTGATCAGGCATCATCGAGCTCCGCTTCGAGTTCCTCGCTTGGAGGATCAACGGTTCAAAGGTTCGCTTCCTTGCCGCAAATCCATCTATCATGTCACTAACCCTTCACATTTCAATAGCTCTTCCCACGATGCTGAAAGCAGTTTCAACGCTGGTAGTCCTTCAACGTGCGCAATTTCGAAGAATTCGTGATTTAGTTGTAAACGTGACTATCACTTTAGAACTAATATCGCCCTTACATCTTCATCTGACCTCTCTTACGCTAGTGATGCTGCGTGAGTGGCCCTCCATATTTTGTGAGTGAAACGTTTCCTGATCAGTTTTCCAGGTCCCCGACATCATCTGAGTCCCCCCTTTTGTCCTCTTCCAGCTCTAATCCAAACGTCACCTCTTCCGCTACTAGCTCTGGCTCGCTATCCGAAACACCCAAAATTGTTGGTGCCACAGTCGGATCTTTTGTATTCCTGTTACTTCTTCTAGGCGCCCTCGTATACACTCTCCTCCGGCGACAGCACAGAAGGAAATATCGTGTCACATTTCATCGCGACAGGATGGTCAGAAAACACTCGAATGCATCTTTCTCGCCTCTCACCCCCACAGCAAAGGATTCGAACACTTATACGAACTTTGCGGATATAGAACAACGTGCCTCCGGTAGTTCTATCGAGACGGAAGATACTGCAACCGGTCCCGATCCTAAGAAAGAGTGCTCTGAATATTCGCTGCCCGCTCTGCCAGGCAATAGATCCGAGACCCCGTCTCCCGTTCTTGCACACACAGACCGCCAGATGGAACTACATGACGTATTGGTGAAGCAGCAAACTGAGCTGATCAGGCTGAAGACGGAGTTGAGGCGGGGTGGGGATGCGCAAGAGGAGATTGATGCGCTAAAGGCGAGGATCGTAGGTCTGGAGGATGCGCTAGTATCGCCTTGGGCACTGAGATATACCGATGATGTCCCGGTCGAAGTTTCAAGGGTCCTGGTTTTGATGTAAAGTTAGGACGCCGACCTTGCTAGCCAATGATACGATTCATAGTTTCAAACATACATAGACGTTACTGTAGTTTCTGTAAACTGTAATTTACTTGACATTTATTCACATACATCCATTCAACAAAAGTCGTTACTAACTTTCGATAATAGTGGTTTGCGATAATGCTACGAATAGAAAAGTAAGGAAAGAAACGCATCATTTTACACCTTCTGGTCTTCTGGGACCTTCTCGCCAGCCAAACCTTCCTTATCGACAGCGTTCTGCGTATCGCCGAGGTACCAGTTCGGCATAAAGAACGCTACTATCACAGGCACAACACTCAGGACGGCTGCAATAATGAGCATGACTTTCATTACGTCCGAATATGCTAGACGTGCAAGGATCAGTAACGCTTGGGATGCTTCGATAAAGTGAACGACGAACCTGAAATGACGCCTTCCCTGATAGGATTACCCCTCGGGTATGTAGTCACCGTAGTAATGCTCGCATAAAGAGCCGCTCGTTCCTCAGCCGAGACAAAAGGCAAGTACTTCGCTAATTTATCTGGCATGATCCCTGTCCAGATAGCGCCAGCTGGGGAACAAGATCATCAGGTAGAATTCGATACGGGGCGCAGCAAAACGCACCGATACCACTTCCAATAGCTCCCCCGATCTCAGTCAAGAGAAGCACGACCGCAGTAACCATAGCAACATCGATATGAGGAACACTAGCTTGAGCAGCTACCTGGATCGTGACCGATGCCATGCCGCCGCCCATACTTTGCAGGATCTGAGTCCAAACGATCTCTGCGTCTGACGCGTTGGCGCCGCGGGAGTGAATCATGAGACCAACACCAAGCAATCGGATACATAGGCCAATGATGAGCATCAGCTGTGACGAGGCGAGTGAGAAGGCGGAAATATGTGCATGCCATCAGAAAGAGTACCTTGTATCGATGGAAATAACGCATCGCTGCACCAGCACAGATACCGAAGAATGTGAGCCCAACGGATTGAGTCTGTATAAAGTATGTCGCGTTGATCAAAGTCCTGCACACACAACATCAGACGATGTGGATGGAAACGCAGAAGTCGCTCCTACCATGGCTTCACAACGAGAACAAAGGAGTATAGGTACACATATGTCAGGTAGAACGAGATCTAGTCGGATGTGAGCTTATTGAATTATGGAAACGGAGAAGAACGCACGAAATCAAAGAAACCGATCAAACTTGCACCAACGACACTTCGATTCTTGACGTATCTCCATGGAACCACTGGGAACTTAGCGAACTTGAACTCCCATGGACCGATAAGAGGGAAGAGTACACAGCCAATAACCACCATGGCAATCATTGATGCTAAGCATAACCTCGTAAATGAGTGGAAAAACATGTAGTAACTACCACCTACGATTGTGCCATTGCCCCTTTGCATTGTCCGCTAGCGTCAGAGGTAGCAAGATCAACGCGACACTCGTTCCTATGAGTGCCAGGCCGAAGATGTCGAGCTGAGATGCAAGATCGAAGGCTTTCTTATACAAAGGTTTATTCTTTCACACATCGTCAGTATCAGAACAGGTTAAATGCACAGGATACATACTTCGACTGGTTTCTTCGGCACCAAACCAAGTCTCTTTGCCTTCCTCTCCGCCCAAACAAGGGTGACGATGAGTGGAGCCAAGGACGCGGGAATCAAGATCGCGAACATTCCATCTGTAGTAAGCGGAATCAATCACAAAACACGGTCCGCTGGAAACTAAACTCACATCCCCATCTCCACCCTGCCCCATGGAGGACCTGCGTACTGATATTGCTGCCAATGAAAGCATTGATGATGAACGGGAGGGACATCAACCCAGAGACGAGACCACGCCATTGCAGGGTAGTTATATCAGCAATGATGATCTGAGTAAGGAGCTGGAGGCCTGTGTAACCGCTAGAGAAGCAGCGTCAATTATGATCTTCGGGAACTAATATGCCGACTCACATAGCATACAAGATAATACCTCCGGCTATCGTCTGGATGCTGTGGGCGCTGGCGATGACGATATAACCTGGGTTACAGTTTAGTATTGACGTAAACGTGATGGACAGCTGCTGCGCACCGATGACATAAAATATCACTAGAAAAGCTTGTTAGTCGTTTATAAAACCCGACGAACAGTTACCCACAAACTGCAACGTAGGCTGTTCCTCTTGACTGAACATCGGCAACCTTGGAAATGACAGGCTTCCCGCACGCAACTAGAAGGACTTCAGTCAGCTCTGCCTTCTCAGCTAAGACGAGTGGAATTCACTGATGATAGACTGCGCGACCTGGATAGTACTAATAAGACTGTGGTCGTTCAGAGACGACGCCGCGAATGCAAGGTACGCCCAGGTAGTTTGTCCATCGAGAGAATAGATGTACGCGGACAGACCCAGCCTACGACCTCATGAGAACGACAAACAGGAGCAAAAGACAACAGACGAACCCAATAAACAGGAACCACCTGGAATATTTGCCGTATACCTTATGTGTAGCCTTGATCTTGGCAACACCGCTGTGGGCGACAACCTCCTCGGCGCCAAGGTGGGGAACCTCGCTGGAAACACTCTTGTGATCCTCCATGGCGGGTAAAAGGAAAGGAGAGAAGCTTATATAGCCCCTTCTTTTCTACGAGCCATATGGTTACGCGCCATAGATGTCGCCTGATAACGATTTGGTTCCTTATCTGATAAGCAGATATGATCCGAAGCGGATCTAGTTGAAATCGGGTTTTCGGCCGGTTGGTACCTTGACCAAAAGACGACGGATTTCAAGCTGGACGAGCCGCATGCACAAAGTGGGCACCAAGCTGACTATTGGGCAGGAGTAACAGTAGATATTTGAGGACCGTTGTAGGAGAGGATCAGCATTGGGAGCGAAAAAATTCCACCATCAGAAATCCATCAGCAAGCATTCCTCTCCTCCGAATACGTGTGAGATAATACTTGTCAGGATCGGCTTCTTGGGTGGCTACAGGTGACCAACTCGGCATTGAACAGGAACGACATGTCCAGGTTATTAGTATATCATGCGCGCGGCGCACGTCAAACCTAGCCATCTAAAAGCGTTAGGCTTCTCCTCCCCGGATAATTTCATCTTGCCCAAAACATAAGGCAGAGGAGGGCCTATCACGCTCCATTCTGGGTTTGCGATGAGCTACTCCGTTTGGGCTCTGGAGTCAAGGATTTCTGCTGTCTCGTCGCTCAAACAAGCAGGCGAGCTCGAGACCGAGATTGAACGGCATCGGCTGGAGGACTGAGTGGTGCGGATCACGTTGAACCAGGAAATTGAGGAACACGATGAATAGGGGAAGAAATCGGCGGCGCGATGTTGGCTTTCTCTTGTATTGACTCTCGATCTCTTTGCCGACTTCCAGATCTATCCCAGAATTCCCAAGGCATGTCTGGAGACGCGAAAGCCGTGATAGCATCGTGCTTAGTGCCGAACGTTGTTGACACCCAAATTGGTGCGTACAACGATGTATGAATACGAACGTTGTCGGCAAGACGTCATGAGTCACGTTCCAAAGATGATAAGTTTGGGGGAAGCGGTTTGTCGCTGTCATATGCAGGGTTGATGCTACGGATGTTACAGTGAGTAAGAAGGGAAGAAAGGAAGAATGATGGACGAACCTGCGCTGCACTAGTGAATAGCGATCACTCGAACCCTGAGGGTAGTGGCACCATCGGAGAAATAGCTAGTACCCCTTGTCCAGCGGATACACGCTCATAGTAGTCGAGAAACTAATAAAACCCTGAGAGGCAGCATGATCTACGTAGAAGTCGTTGCCCTTCAAGCTTCAAGTTCGGGAACTAGTTCGTCGTCCGCTTGTCTACCGGATGCCTTCGGGAAGCTTTGATACTTTTGACGATCGACCAGCCGTTCGGAGAAAGTTAACATCGCGAATATTCTGAATCATGACATCAGCACATGTCGAACCAGAAAGAAGTCTATACATACCAGCTTGATAGAAGCGTATCTGGACAGTATTGGTGTTACAGATATCACCGATGTAACGATGGTTCTAACATTCTCGAGAAACCTAGCCTCGGTTCTCCTCAGCAAGAATCTCGTCGGGTACACACCTCCTCGTTACGATATACAGCACGACATGCTCTTTACGCTTGCCCTCCTATCGAAAGATGCAGAGCGAAACAGTATAGGATATAGAACACTTAATGAAAACAGTCAATATAGACCTGACGATGCTGAAAAGAGCTCACAACAGGCAAGGGAGAAAACAGGACAGCCGGCACCAAAAAAAACAACTGGCCATCGCATGGGAATCTACATGGGAATTGGAGAATCGCAGATGATTCCGCCATCTTAGTCGAAATCATTTGCCAGATGACGCTTGCAAGAAGACACTTCTTCCGTGACCATTGTCGAGCTGTATGTATCAGCGAAGGTAAGCATTTGTCCTCCATGGATTCGATGCCTGCGAGACGTAACTGGGCACCTTTGATGAGTTCAGTTATGACGGTACACTGGGAAGGTAACTCACCTGGAACCGTAACGCAGTCGCATGAAATTTCAACACTCCGCTGCTGTCGAGCATGAGAGAGGAGGCGGGGATCGGATACCCCAGGGCCACAGTGGTTGCAGAGAGCCGTACGAATATGTTTGCGTCCGAGGCCACTGCGAATGTTATGACTAGTTCGGCTGCTTCTAAGCTCCTGGTCGGTGCTGAGGCAGATTCGCTCGTGGCTACCCATCCTCGGGGGCAGCGAATGATATCGTCCAACTGAGGCGACAACTGCGGAACCAATAAGAAAGACGAAGGTCATATCAATTCTGTCGTACCTGTAAGGTGCATGTCGGGTACAAGGCCATCCAGTCTATCTTCGTCGAAATTGGCACGAGGCTTGCACCAGTCATACATTGTCTGAACAACGACCGAGAGATCTTGCTTTATGCCAGAGCATTGAGCCATATTGCGGGGGGGAGTCGAACGACAAGGTAACGCGATAGAAATGTTACCTAAACCGTTATCGGTCAATAAAAGACATGAAACATATAGTAGAACGTACAATGACTCGCGCCGAGGAGCAGCATGGTTCAAATTCGTCTCATTTCGTTCCGCTTGAGGTCTTCAGAGTTGCAGGCATCCGTTGCTTGCTATATGAGAGAAATTCGGCCTGACTTTGGGGGAGAAAATGGCGGTGCGCCGTTGTCGTCACGGGAGAAGAGCAAAACGGAGACAGAAGAACAGAACGTGAGGGGGAAGGGAAGAAAGAAAGTGACGTGATAGTAATGACGCGTGTGGGTCTACAATGCCGCATCCGCCGAGTATCTCAAATCGACGACAGCTTCGGTAATTTCCGGCTCGGTCCGATTGTGGCGATCATTTTTCGTCTTCCCTATCAACGTAGATGCTGTCTAGCATCCGCCGCTTTCTCACTTCCAAATTACCTGGAAAATCTACTTCGACGCCTCAGGTACTTCTGCATCCTGCCCGAGAAGGAGATGTTCTCAACAACCAATATTCCATCACACGCGGGTTGGGTGAAGGCTTTGGAACTCGCTCCACCATTTGGCTCTCTAAAGACGCCGTGTACATTCTCCTCGTTTGTAATTTTATTACTTTTCAGCTAACCCAGGCTATAGAACTGGACACGACGTCGTCCTCAAAATTACAGGTGCAGACTCGACGGATGCAGGAAAATACTCCCAGTTGGAAGTTTCTTTTCTCCAGAAAGTCCGCGAAGCGAGAGGAGCCAATGAACAGCAGCACGTAATTCGAATGCTCGACAACTTCTCGCTTTCCAGCTCTTTTGGTACTCATAGCTGCCTTGTTCTCGAGGTCCTTAGCATGTCCTTAGAAGAGCTGACGCGCAAGACGCTGCCGAACAAGTTTCCCATACCTATGTGCAAACAAATCATCAAACAGTTACTTCTCGGCTTGGACTTTCTTCATCGTGAATGCGGCATAGTTCATACTGGTAAGCGTATCCTCCCTCTGTTTCGTTCGTCTGAAGCTAATTCAACATAGACCTGAAGTTAGACAATCTGCTCTTGCGCATGGAGGACACCAAAGGTATAAGTTTACCGGGAGCCTCTGAATCACCTGCAATCGACTTATCCCGCGTCTCTCTCGGACCATCAGCAGTCGTCATAAGTGACCTTGGCGTCGGTATATGATTCTTGCAATTTGATCATGGCCTCTCTTATATCCTTTTAGCTAGCAAAATAGAAAGTCCCTTCAACGGAGTCATACGACCATATGCCTCACGTGCGCCAGAGATTTATCTCGGCATTCCCTATGGTCCGCCTGCTGACATATGGAACTTGGGTTGCCTCGTACGTTCTAATGTGTTTTGTATCCTACTTCGTTTAACGACAGTTTATCTTCCAGGCATTTGAGCTCGTGACGTATTGCTGGCTCTTCAATCCCCAGCGACATCCCGATGGTCCCGAGACGACGATATGAGTGGGCAGATGCTTTCCGTCAACGGACTTACAACGTTCTCAGTCGACGTTCTGGCCCGCGGGAGGTTCAGTCTCCCAGTATTTCGACACGTCTGGTAAGCACTGCGGGCATTCATTTGATTAGCATTCCATGACAGCACCGTCCAGGAAAATTCCTGAAATACAATATCATACCAACTGATCTGAGAACAATGGTTCAAACACGATTTCCCTTGAACCCTGAGGACGAGCCGGACCTCTTCGCTGATATGTTATCTCGCATGCTTCGACTTCGTCCCGAAGACCGAGAGTCCGCTAAGGAACTGCTCAGTCATCCTTGGCTGCAAGATGTTTAATTACATGACCAGACTTCAGTCGTCGCCTGTCACAGCTTCTGAAGTGATCTTAGCTTCGTCGTTGTTGCTTGCTCAGTTACTGCTTTGTTCTCGGACGCTGATGCCGTTTTCATTCCTGTATGTTGCGAATAACGCCGCTATGATAGTGATAAACGTTGTTCGCTTTGGCTATATCGCAAACTAAACGATTTAATGCAGCGTCCTGCGCCGTCTTGCTTAACTTGTATGACATTTCCTCATTCCCCCACCGCAAAGAATACAGCGAATGTGGTTCTTGAATCACGATGATCGCAACCCCTTACGCCCAAGTCGACGTTTCTCTTGAGAAATAAATGGTTGTTAGACACCGCGGAAATCTAGAACACGATGGAAGATCCAAGAGCGAGGTAAACGCCACCGGCTGTGAATCGGCCTTGCACTTTTTTCCCAACCACGACTTACCTCGCAACCATGGTAACCATTTGCCTCATCTGCGACGCTCCAAGCAGGAGCCGATGCTCTCAATGCCACAATGTTGCTTATTGCAGCAGCGAGCACCAAGCACAGGTGTGTATCCGCCCACGCACTCGAACTAATACTCATAAAAAATCGCTAGGACTGGCCCGCTCATAAAGCTTACTGTAAACTCGTCAGTACGCCCGGAATTACTACCTACGATGCCATCCTCTTCGGCGTCAACGAGACAAGGCCGCGAATGATAAAACTCCCTTGGTCGTGGGGAGCAGACTACGAAGAGTTGGAGCCAGAAGAGCGATACCAGATGTTGGAAAAGCAGCCGTGGTATAGTGAACGCAACGCGTTTGTTCGCTCGCTTTTTATCGACACGTTCGGAGCCACCCCTGTGAAGCTGGGATACACGCTCGCAGTGCAATATGATGACCACTTCAAGATCAACGGGTCTCCAGTAAACCGCTGCATCCAGGCTATTACGGGAGGAGAGGCTGCGATACGTTGGGCAGGAAACGTTATGGCATTGAGGGCGGAGGATATGTATGTCTATAGGCATGGCGATGCGATTTTAGAGAAGGACTTGGCGCCGATGGTGGAGTTCTTCAAGGATTACGGGAAGCGGCATGGGGGGGGGGATGCGCTTCCTCACACAACAACCTACCTAACGGTTTGCAGCAGCTAGTAAACATATTACGCAGCACATTTAGTACCGTCATACTATGAACGAAAACTGCATGTGCATCACTGTTGACTATCATACTGACAAATGTGAGATTTGTTAGTGTGGTTATTCTTCTCTCTGAGATCGGTGAACGATACTTCAGAAGCAAACATGACTCCTTATCAGCTCTTCTGCCTGTTAAAAGTACCACTCGAATCACTACCTGATGGAGATTTAGTACGGCTGCCAGATACGATAAAATGCTCACTGACCCGTAAGCCCTTCCAAGCGAACATGGTCCTCGAAAGTCGAATGGCGGAAGAAAAGTGCAGTGTCAGCATGAGCAACTTCTACATGGGCTGAAATCGCTCTCTCAGGAGAGATAACGGCAGCCATACATAAAATCTACCGCATAAGTGGGGCTCCATCGATCCCACGATCAGGACGAACATACCTGCATCGACGATACAGCTAGAGTCAAGGGCAAGGGTTCGAAGCCACGAACACGAGGGACAAGATATAACATACTGAGACCAGGATCTTCGTATGCTGCTTTGGCAGTGTTGAAGTCGAAGAACTCCAGAGGAAAAGGTGGACGTAAGGCCCCCCCCCCCTCACAGTTGAGAGCAACGCGCAATAGCTCGCACGGAACGCAGAGGCCTTGACTGACTGGTACTGGAATCTCGCTGATCAGAAGACTTGACAGGGATTTCGTGCTGGCGAGCCTGATCAAGCTAGGTTCAAGTGTGAATAACGGCTGTGATGACTACGACGAAGTGGGGGCGTTGATAACTGCGAGCTGCCACTAGAAATGGTAGGAGTAAATACGAAAACTGGAAAACTGGATTGATTGGCCATCTCCGCTGATACAGCTCAGGTAACGAGAAGGCAGGCAAAACAGCAAGCCGGTCCGATATAGTGCCGAAGTGCCGGTTTTCGGGCGTTGCCGCACTCGTTGCATTTCCGACTCTTTACACCGACCATCTCAACTCAACCCGCATCATATCCTCCGCCCTCCACAGTCCCCTATCGTCTCATCAATGGTCATCCCTTCCCGGCTGATCCCTTTATTGTTGGCTCCTCCATCTCCTACAACACTCCCCACCTCCGCATCATCCCCCATCTATCGTCTGCACCCCTGCTCACACCAATTCGTCGTCAATCCCTTCCCAGATCAATGCCATCGCAGATCTTGTTGCTTCCTGTTCTCAGCGCCTACAAATTCGGCCACCTCCGGCACCTTTACCTACATTTTTCATGGATCCATTTATGCATTATTCAGAAAACGACGGCTACATCGAGACAAGTGTTCCTTCTTATATGCTGTCCATGCTAACCTCCGCCCCCTATTCTAGCCCAGATTTCCGCCCTGCCACGACGATGCTCTTGCCATTTTACGACCAGCACACTCCTCCTGAACACCCTTATTTGCGTGCCTCTTCAGCGTATTCGGCCTTGGTGCAGCTCTACGTGAGATCAGACCAATTGGACATGGCATGCACACGATTCAGACGTTTCGGAAACGTATCCCCCATGTGTATTAGCGGATGCGATGCACTTGAAACAGTCCATCATGTTTTCGTTTCATGCCCTGTATATCATTCCTTCCGCCAACACGCTACTCAAACACTCATCACAGAGACATCTCAAGTCCTGGACTCTGCAGAAGTACCCCTGATGATTTGCAGGGCATTTCTTCATATTGTCCAACGTCTCTTTGAAGACGGCCCAGTATGGCCCCAATCGGTGTCTCGCTTCTACCTCGGTCTGACGCCATCCTTGCCCGCACTCCCAGGACTAGAGAGAGAGAAAACAAACCGGGTGTTGGTTCGCATCTCTCATACTTGGCATACAACGTGCATACGTCTGGCCGGCAGAATTTGGGCTGAATACAAGCAAAGAGTATGTCTAGCCTCAGCCAAAAACAATGCCAACACTGTAGCCATACAGTTACAGTCCTTTTTATCTCATATCTCATCTTCTTGACCGTTTCTCTAGACGATGTCTCGTCGCTCTTATCTTACTGTACTGATCCCAGCGCATCGGAAAGCGCTCACTCGTCTGCTTCTATCCTCCCATGTGCTCGGTGTAGAAGTCCTTCGGTGGTCAGAGCGTTATCGCCCATACATTCCCCGTGATTGGCGCTTATGGCGCTTCTGTCGAGTTACAGTAGAGGATGAGCCACACGCGTTACTCGTCTGTGCTGCTGCGCCCGGTCTCACCTCCCTATGACGGCAATTTTTGGTCGATATCTTTCAGATATGTCCTCATTTGCGATCAGCTTGGAATACATTAGGGGTCGACGACCGCTTGGCGTGCCTGTTGCAGGTACCTGCTGCAGAGCCTGTTTTAGCGCAGTTTGTTCATCATGTTTTCGAAATCTTTCGAAGTGTCCCTGTGTACATACCACCGCTGACTCTTTGTACTGGCACGGCTGCTTCGGAAGACATGTGAACGCATCGAGTATTCGTTGTTTTTTTTGTGCTTTACAGACATTGAGCAGTACATATAATAGTCTTGTTCTTCCCTATCATATTGCGTTCCCTTGTCCCTGCATGTCCTTCAAATCCGTGAGACGTTCTTGGTCGGTAACTGAGGATATCACAGCGGCATGAGGGAGTGTAGTTTGTGACACATTTTGTGTCGCCGTACAGAGCCCCGGCGTTCCTTTTTGGGACCACGACCGGTTATCTATCTATCTATCTTAATACGTGTAACCTTACTTACAACGAGCTACCGAGGTAGATTAGTTTACGCCTGAGCTGTATCAGCAGAGGTGGCCAAGCAATCCAGTTTTCCAGCGTTCAAGTTCTGCACAGCCATCTGCAACATGATATGTATATCTATGATTCTTTGCTTCTTGATACATATTAGCTCACCTCGTTATATAGAATTTTAGGCATTTATGCAGGGCTGCGATGCCGCGACTACAGGGCCAACTTGACTCGGTGCCTGGTTGGGTGCTGGATATCCCGTACCAAGACAAATTTCTGTCTGGGCCTTCGGTTTCGCCTTTTTGACTCGAAATTAAACCTTCTGAAGTATCACTACTTGATATCCGGCCATCATCATCATCCTGTATCCATCGACCTCGCCGCTCACTGAATTCCTGAAGTTGTGGAAACCATCATTACCACTGTTGACAGTTCAACAGTGTTGCTTCATAAACATTGATTCTTTCATAGCCAACTCTTCCGATGCTCCGATTCCCCGCTTGTGCCACCAATGGCATCCATCTACAGGTGTCCATTTCACTGTGATTAAGAAAATCATAGCCACAAGGTTTCGTTCTTATCTCAATCAAATCTCAATGTGCCAAGGGGGTACCGGAATTCCGGCCCGGCACACCGGGTAGGTAGGTAGGTCCAGCCGGATGTCACGAAAAAAAAAAGTTGACCACCATTTTGGGGGTCTAAGAATGGACTTCAAGGATAAATTTTAGAGCATACATGATACAATATATGCTACTGAGTGTGCTACTTACCTTAGGGCATCATACCTAGCGATACCAACACTCAGTCAATGCCATTGCAAAGTGGCCCTGCTGACTGGACATGGTGACATTACGACATCCCATTAGAGCATAGCCATGATTTAGACTTGATAGCGTACAGATTATGTTCAAAACACTTTCAATATTAATATCACGGCTATTTCAGGCAAAATATTCACCGAATTGAGTCGAAAGATACCCAAATTTAGCATAATGACATCATAGATGTCACGTGAAGGTAGGTAGGTCCATCGTTGGTGCACGAAATTATTTAATCGACCCACTGTCTTTTAATTCATTATTAGGACCCCCTTGCAATGTGCCTATTCCCGCACATATAAAGACTTTTTTTAGGTCTGTTGACGACCCTCATAATATCACAACGGAGGTTCTGAGATGCCGCCATCAACCGGTTCTTCGTCCATATGTGATGGTACCAAGAGCTGGATCACTCGAACTGTCACTGATATCAGCGACCATCTTTTCATTCAAGTTCATCGAGATGTGATTGCTGCTTGACACAGGACGGTACGAAGTAGACCGCCGCTCTTAAGATTGGATTGGCTGGAATTTTCGAAGGCCTTGATTTCGCTTTTCGTCTTCGGTGCCCTTGGTGGAAGCCATCACCTCATCAGTGCGTATGACCATTGAAGGTCGTACAGATCCTTCATAAACCATTCTCTCTTTCAAACCCCCTCCCATAGTTTGGGATGGCTGACTTTCTTTTCCATGTGTGAGTCTCCGCCCAACGTTGGTGACTACGCACTCATTTCTAGCAGGATATCTAATCTTGCCCTGGCTTCGGTTGCCTTCACCCTTCAGATCAAAGTCGGGGACGCAGGCCACATATTAACAGGACAGAGTACCAGAGTGTCCATCATACGCGAAGAGGGAGATCCTGCTGATCTATTCCTCCTGAAACATCGACTTGAAACCGATAGTGACGTATCTCACGATGTGCTCAAAGTCACCAACTTCACTGCCAATACCATGATCAATATGACTTTCAGTACCAGCGAGTACGCCTGGTCAATCTCCCCTTAAATTCGCCAACCTAATCAAACCTTTCAGCAAGTACGAGATCTTCGCTTATGGGATGTAGGTTGCAACCTTTTGACTGTGGTGTTATCGCCGACTTCTATATGTAGTTCCGACCTGGATCCGTTCGCAACAAGTGCCGTGTTCGAAGTACAGGATGACAACGTCTCCTACCAGTCCCACTTGGATAAATCACAGAAGATATTAAAGATTATTGGATCCGTGCTTGGTACAGTAATATTTATACTACTCCTTTCGCTAGGAGTAGTTCTGTACGGTCGCCTGCGCAGAAAGCGAAGAAGCGTATCATCCCTCAGCCCCATGACCACGCGTGAAGGTCTAAAAATATGGCCTTTCTTCCAGAATCGACAACACCGTATAATGCGCAAGCTACGAGGAAAAAATGCACCTGTAGCAGCGCCAGTGGATACAGCGATGCCAACATCCATATCCTCGAGTGTCACGGAATTGGGGGTCGAAGAAGAAGAAAAAGAAGCCGATCTTCCAGGGACAGAGCAAAGACGATGGTCCATCCTGCGCGGAACCTCTGCACCCTCGGATCGTGCCTTCGAGCCTCCGTTTTCAGAAATTGCAGGTGAACAAGGGAGTCCCCAAATCCCTGCCGAGGAACAGATACCGCGCGCAGCCTCGACTCGTTCAATGAACGAGGGAAGAGCCAGAGAGATACAAAGGTTGTGGAACCGGATACAGCAGCTCGTTGCTGAGAGGGCGTCAGTACGGGAACCACATAGTGACCAGGATCCTCCTCCGGAATACGTATCAGAAGTTATTACATATGTATCAAGATAAACGTGGTGATCCTCATAAACGAAGCACTCATAGTCGACTTGTAGCAGATTCGCTGTCGAAACCCACTTGCGACTCACATTCAAAGAACATAGTAGTGTTTCTTATGGATGCGTATGTTATTTAGTTCGTTAGCACAGGTCAACATTATAGTTCTTTTTACGCCAAAAAAAGGAAGCCTATGCTTAAATATATTCCTCTATTTGAATTGGATCTTCAAGTCCTCTGATATCCGAGTTCAAGTTATTTATAACACCCTGTTCGACGTCCCATATATCTCCGTGCTGGACACAACACCGAAAATTGTCTGAAATCCTTTTTTTTAATGGGAAGTACAACAGCTGGCAGCGACTGGAGCTCAACACAGAACACCAAAACACCGACGTCATTTATCCCTACAGTACTTTAGGAATGAAATTTAGCCTGCTAATTGTCTCATCTCATATCAGTAATCAAGCAGTATTTAGATTCATATATTCTTATTTTACTTGACTAGTGCTTCTAATGGACTTGTTATCAGATGCGGACACGTCTCTGATGTACAGCTTTCTAAGTGGACGGTGGCGACCTCAATTGATCGTCGTGCATAACTGAGTATGACGGCCATAGATATTCTTCGCCTTCGTAATAGCGTGTATATATGACTGCATGTATTGGTATTAGGTAATTAATGAAATCTTTCACCAGGTTTGGGTCTGATGATCGTACTAAAGGGTTGAGAGAGAGGTATCTCAACAAATATCATGAGATGCTGTGGAATATTGATGACCCTGTGGCTGTGCGAGCTGGCGCGATGTCCAGTTAGCCCGAGTTTTGCTGAGTAAAGGTTTACTAAGAGAAAGAAAGTACTAGAAGATACAAAATGGTATTTAAGTAGCTAGATTTCGTAGTGTCCTGTACTCGTTTGCCTTCTAAGCAAACATTATCTACTCGCTAGGCAAACGTGCCTGAGCACACGGTGCGCGTGTTATCCAACAGATGCACCTCACCCAAACAAATAGCTTTGAACCAATCCTATGACAGTCCTTGAATCCCATTCCTTTGCAGATACCAATACGATATATAACGACAATCAAGTGGCGATAGTTAGTCCTCATTACTCCTACTCAATTTCCACAGATCCAAGATTCTCAGACTGAATACTAATGGAAACGACCACATATTACGCCCAGATTTTGGCCCTGGACCTGCCAGTCTTCCCAACGATCCGCCTTCATCCAAGCGACTTATCAATTAGTAACCCGAGTCCTGAAGCAACGTCAATTTTCGCGTCAGTTTGCTTAGCTTTAAAGTCATTTTGCTTGCTAATATTACACACATTCCCTGTCGGGGGTCATCCGACTTGGAATCTACCTCTACTAGAGAGAGCACTATCTCCTTAACATCATGGCGTGTATAGGTCCAATGCTTCTTGATACATTCTCTTCACTGGAAGGTCTGTCGCTTGGACCTCGGCGCTCACTAGCACTACCCATGACAATTCTGGAGAAACTTCTATGTCGGTTCGCATGTCCCTAAGCTCTATTTGAATGCTTATAAGTCATGGATTTTTTTCTAGAACGCAATCATCATCAACTTTACGTTACCAGCGGAACGTCAGCGAGACGGAGGGTCCTACTAAGTGCGACTAACATCCGTCAATTTCCGTGAGTACGAGCAGTCCGTCATGCGATAATCCTACCATCAGATGAAGTACACTTTCACGCCCGAGGGAGCTCATCACATAGCTCTGACTCATATAAGCCAACGCAGACCTCCCACATATCGGAAGCGGTGAATTGGTCCTGTAGTTAATTCCTTTGCTACTAACTTTCCCTAGGAATAAGAATTCTTCAGTCGCCGTGCGAGAATAAATCAAAACCTGTGGTCCCTCGCCCTTGACCCTGTAGTCATGCCATGTCCCGACGCAAACGAACACGGCATTCCTCCAAAGGTGCCGATCCGCCTGGTAAAGGAAGAGGGCAGGCGATGTGCCGGCGGACAACATCGGTATCCATGTCCTCGGATGGGAATGCCTTAGAGCCGTCGTTTTCGAGAAGTGTGGATGAACGAGAGTATCCTCAGATTCCCTCCGAAGAGACGATACCGCACGCAAGCACTTCAGCCTCGCCTCAGCCAATGTCGGCGAGTGATGAAACGGCAGAAGAGATCTTAAGGCTGCGTACCCAGATAGAGCAGCTCATTGTCGAGAGAGCATCAGTATGGAACCCTTACAGCGAGACAGATCCTCCTCCGGCATACGTGGAAGCTGTTGAAGAAGATGGCTCTGGAGAAACGTGATTACCACTCTACACTTAATATTGATAATTAGTTCTTCGATATAATTTCTTTCAGCATAATACTCATTTAATTCTTGGTTTACTGTAGTATACCGGCACAAAGTTATGACCTACTGGTCAATAGAGAGTAAGGCGGTCATAATGGCGAAGAGAAAGATAGGTAAAGGCATGCCGACAGTCACGGGTTACGGCGTCTTGTTGGAATTACTTAATTTACTAACATTATTTTTTGAGGCGCAGTTACAGAGGGGCCAAGATCTAGAGGTATTAGAATCTCTGAGCTTGCGTGTGTCTATCAAGGTGCAAAAGTTTTGTAGGGTAGCAAGAACCCGAAGCCAGACAGAGAATAAGCAAGTATTCGGATCGAATACAAAAGCAGCAAGGGAACAAGGCTTTCGGGCGCCTGGCATCACAGTGGCAATAACACGCTGATCACATCGAGAACTAACTATCAACGTTAAAATGTAGAATAGTAATCACATTTCTCTCGAGTCATCTTCTTCCACATATTCCGGAGGCGGATCCAGCCCTCTATCTAGATGCCAGGCTGCCGCTCTCTCAGCAATCAACTGCTGTATCTGGGTACTCAGTCTCAGGAGTTCCGCTACCGCCTCATCGTTCATTGCATGAGGCGACACTGAAGTGCTCGAATGCGATATCGTCTCCTCAGCAAGAACTTGCCGATCCCCATCCTCTTGTTCAGCCGCGCTTCCCGACAACGAGGGTTCATGCCCAGGCTCAGGGGCATTCATCCAATGACACGGGCGGCTCCGTCATGAGCCTCCTCCCTTTCCCTTCATCTTGCTCTTGGGAGGAAACCCGAACTTGCCTGGATACAGGCTCGGGTGATTTTACGCACCGTGTTTGGGTTTTGTGTGCACGTCGGAGAAATACGACTCCTAGCGAAAGGAGAAGTAAGAACACTATGGAACCAAGGACAGCTCCGACTATTGTCGACGTCGATGGGTGCGGCGGTTTCTGTGAGTGTTAAGAATCAGGGTATTTCGAGCTAATACACGAAGTAATGAATACTCGAGTAAAACCTAAGTTGAGAGCGAGGATGTCCGAAAGCCGAGTTCCAACCACCAAGAGGGATCCGTAAGAGTGTTAACAAGCGCCAGGCGTAGTTAACGGGGCGTCAG